>NW_020172420.1:182128-216860 GCF_003031525.2 Neophocaena asiaeorientalis asiaeorientalis | reverse complement strand
GCTATATATATATATATATTTTTTTTTTTTATAAAGTCTTTCAGAATTTTAGAGTTTGAATAGATTCTAGAGGTCATATAGTCATGCAGTCCAGAAATATGTGACCTTGCACACAGTAATAGGCAAATACTATTATTATCCATCTTCTTCAGATAAGGAAACTGAAGTCTAGAAAGGTAAAATAACTTACAGAATCACCCAGCCTTTTAGGTCACATTTAAACTCATGCCATCCATTTGAAAGTATTAGTCTTCTATTGCTGTGTAACAAATCACCCCCAAAATTAGACACTTAAAAGAACAAAAATGACTTGTTTTCTTGCACAGTTTCTGTGGGTCAGGAATTCAGGAGTGTCTTCACTGGACAGTTCTCACACAGGGCTTCTCATGAAGGTGAAATCTGATGTTGGTTAAGGAGCCATCTGAAGACTTGACTGGGACTGCAAGGTGGCTCATTCATGTGTCTGATAGATTGGTGCTGCTGTTAGCAAGGTGTTTTGCTGCTCTCTGTGTGGATTTCTCCACAGGGCTTTTTTTTTTTTTTTTAAACATCTTTATTGGAGTATAATTGCTTTACAATGGTGTGTTAGTTTCTGCTGTATAACAGAGTGAATCAGCTATACATATACATATATCCCCATAAACCCTCCCTCTTGCATCTCCCTCCCACCATCACTATCCCACCCCTGTAGAGCTGATCTCTCTGTGCTATGCGGCTGCTTCCCACTAGCTATCTATTTTACATTTGGAAGTATATATAAGTCCATGCCACTCTCTCACTTCGTACCAGCTTACTCTTACCCCTCCCCATGTCCTCAAGTCCATTCTCTACTTCTGTGTCTTTATTCCTCTCCTGCCTCTAGGTTTTTCAGCACCATTTTTTTTTTAGATTCCATATATATGTGTTAGCATATGGTATTTATTTTTCTCTTTCTGACTTATTCACTATGTATGACAGTCTCTAGGTCCATCCACCTCACTACAAATAACTCAATTTCATTTCTTTTTATGGCTGAGTAATATTCCATTGTATATATGTGCCACATCTTCTTTATCCATTCATCTGTCAATGGTCACTTAGGTTGCTTCCATGTCCTGGCTGTTGTAAATAGAGCTGCAATGAACATTGTGGTACATGACTCTTTTTGAATTTTGGTTTTCTCAGGGTATATGCCCAGTAGGGGGATTGCTGGGTCATGCGGTAGTTCTATTTTTAGTTTTTTAAGGAACATCCATACTGTTCTCCATAGTGGCTGTATCAATTTACATTCCTACCAACAGTGCAAGAGGGTTCCCTTTTCTCTACACCCTCTCCAGCCTTTATTGTTTGTAGATTTTTTGATGATGGCCATTCTGACTGGTGTGAGGTGATACCTCTTTGTAGTCTTGATTTGCATTTCTCTAATGATTAGTGATGTTGAGCATCCTTTCATGTGTTTGTTGGCAATCTGAATATCTTTGGAGAAATGTCTATTTACGACTTCTACCCATTTTTGGATTGGGTTGTTTGTTTTTTTGATATTGAGCTGCTTATAAATTTTGGAGATTAATCCTTTGTCAGTTGCTTCATTTGTAAATATTTTCTCCCACTCTGAGGGTTGTCTTTTCATATTGTTTATGGTTTCCTTTGCTGTGCAAAAGTTTTTGAGTTTCATTAAATCACATTTCTTTATTTTTGTTTTTATTTCCATTTCTCTAGGAAGTGGGTCAAAAGGATCTTGCTGTGATTTATGTCATAGAGTGTTCTGCCTATGTTTTCATCTAAGAGTTTTTTAGTGTCTGGCGTTACACATAGGGCCTTAATCCATTTTGAGTTTATTTTTATGTATGGTGTTAGGGAGTGTTCTAATTTCGTTCTTTTACACGTAGCTGTCCAGTTTTCCCAGTACCACTTATTGAAGGGGCTGTCTTTTCTCCTTTTTATATTATTTCCTCCTTTATCAAAGATAAGGTCACCATATGTGTGTGGGTTTATCTCTGGGCTTTCTATCCTGTTCCATTGATCTATACTTCTGTTTTTCAACAGGGCTATTGAGTGTCCTTCCAGCATGGTGGCTGGCTTCCCCTATGATGTGTGATTCAAAAGATCAAGGCTGAAGCAGGAATGCCTTTCATGATCTAGCATCAGAAGCAGCATACTATTTCTCCCACCACATTCTATCGGTCACCCAATCCTCTCTAATTCAACGTACAAAGGACTGTACAGCAGTGTGGATACCCAGTGTGTAAAGAATGGATCACTGGGGGCCATCTTGGAGGCTGGTATCACAGCAAACCATTAGTTACTCTCTTTTTCCACAAGCGCCTTCCAGCTCTGACTCTAGTCTATCACTCTTTGTCTATGTTGGCTTATCATAGACACTCAATAAATATTAGCCAAGCCAACAAACCCAGTAAATATTTGGACTTAGGAAAGTGAAGAAACCTAATATTTTGAGATGTTGCTAGATGACTTACATAACGGGCCTTCACCAATGACTCGCTGTTTCCTTTTAGAAGCTGCTGGCCTACCTTCCTTATGAAACTATAACTAGTGATTGTGTAGGGAACTTCACAACTGAGGCTGCTCTATCTGACCCATTGAGAGATACAAGGATAGGTTTGGCAGATTGGTGCTTCTCAACAGATCAGTCTTCTCCCTGATGGTGTTCCTGAGAGAGCTCCTACGGTCACTTCTAGTCCTAGAGGCAGCCATGAACCAGGTTTCTTAGATACTCCCTTTCAGAACCAACCATGAATCAATTCTACATTGTATAAAGAGCTATAAATATCCCTATGCATTAATAATGCTGATTGGTGTATATATATACAGCAAATTGAAAAATGTTTCTTTGGGAAGAAGGCCATTTTATTGTCTCATCTCTAACTTACTAATATTCTTCATCCTATATATTACTTAATGAAGATAAGCCACTGAAACTGTACTTAAGACAGGAGCTCTGTCTTTACAGAAATTATGTCTGGTGTGATGTTTAAAAATACAATGATCTTTTAGTCCTTGCTCGTTTCTTGTTCCAAGGATCTCATTATCAATATTAATATAAATTTTTCATTGCGTGAGCCATTACAATATACAGGGAATAGATTTTTCAATTTTTCAAGTTCCACTGAGTATATTAGCAAAATTAACTGTCTGTCAGCAGGCATGTGGTGACGCCTATAGCATTTCTGATTTTGATTGTTCTAAATCTTTTTACTTTACAGGTCTCCAGTAGAGAAAAAGACAAAGATTTATTTGAAAACTCTCCTTGTCACCCATTTCTTTTGATCACTCTCTCTAATATCTTTTATTCTCTTGTCTGAGTCTTTAAAATGGTAAATACTAAAAGCAATCTAAGAGAAAGGATATGTATATTACATTGGTAAAATTGTGAGCTTTTGAAAATCATGCTTTAAGGAGCTTTATTTTATTAGTTATTTCTAATATCCCTGTAAGTTAGGGCAGAGAATTTATTAAGAATGAGGTTCCTGACCCATGTAGATTTTACTGTACCTTAGAGGCAGACTGATAGTGGAACCAGGTTCTAACACTCAGTTTACGGACTATTCTGGACTTTTACACAAATGACCTGTGGCAGCTTGAACTTTCAACTCTTTTGTAATCTTTGTGAACTACTGTACAAATGGTGTGCTTGCCTTTAGAAAAAAATTTAGATTTCAATGTGGGGCAATATGTAAGAAGAACCTCGGAAAGGATCATGGCGGGAGAAGATTAGAATACAGTAAGCATTCTTAATTGAAAAGGTGAAGTCTTTCAGACCAAGTAATAATATGATGGGATTATAGAGTGGTATATTTGAGAGGTAGCTTCAGGATCTGCTTCTCAATTCCTCTAATATGAGAATGGGGAAAAAGAGGGCATGGGCACAGCCTGATGTCACATGGCTAAAAAGTAGTGAGTGACCCTAAAATCAAATCTTCTGACTTTTTGCCAGGGACTTTTCACAGTATGTTGCACTAAGAACAAAAAGAAGATGAGATTAATTTTCCATGGAATTTGCTTTCTTTAAATTTAGATTATTCAGGCATAGAGACTAAAGAATAGGTTTTTTTGTTCATCTATTTGAAATATCTGGTTTGAGTAACTAACTGCATAGATCGAGTTCAACAAATGGTCCTTTATTGTTGTGTGTTGTTTACATCCATCCACTGACCTTGATCTTGCTGCATAATGTCAATGATACTTTATTATTGCATCGTCACACAGACAACCTTATCAATGGACCTGAGGTTATTAACATTTGTACTAGTTTCCTACTGCTGCTGTGAATAAATTTCCACAAACTTAATAGCGCAAAACAATACAACACAAATTTATTATCATAAAGTTCTGGAAGTCAGAAGTCTGAAAGTAGGTCTCACATGGCTAAAAACAAGAAGGGTGTCAGCAGGCTGGTTCTTTCTGGAGACTCTAAAAAGAATCCATTTGTTTCCTACTATCTCCTAGATGCTCCCTGCATTCTTTGACTTATGACCTCCTTCCCGCAATGGCATCACTCAGACCTCTGCTTCTGTCATCACTTCTCCTTCTTTGACTCTGATCCTCCTGCCTTCCTCTTATAAGAACTTTTGTGATTACACTGGTCCTCTCTAGATAATCCAGATAATCTTTCCATCTCAAGATCCTTAATCACCTGTAAAATCTGTTTTGCCATATAAGGTAACAAATTCACAGGTTCTGGAGATTAGACTGTGGGCATCATTGGGGGGGTATTATTCTAACAAAACATCTAAATTTGATATTCACTAAAAAAAAAAAAAAATTGAGTATGATGGTGAGAGCCTTGCAAAGAGTCTGAAGATTTCAGTTTGAGTCCAATTTAGAACACCACAGCTGGGTGACCTTGGGCAGCTTATTTAACCTGACTGCGTCTTAGTTTCTTCATCTGCAAATGAATAGATAGAAGTAAAAGCCAGAATGTATGATGCACTTAGTATACTCACTCACTCACAATTCTTTTAAAAATATCATAGTGCACCTCCTTCATGCCAGGAAGAGTGCTGGGTGCTGAGGACCTGGTGATGAGCCAACACTGACAGGGAGCCTGTCTCAGGAACTTACAGTCTAGGAGAGAAGACAGTTCCTCATCACACTTGTAGTCATACAAAGCCTTGTAAAACTTCAAATAGGACAACATATTACTGTAGAGGGACTTGTGTAATGAGAGCTTATTATGAAGAATTTGATCTACAAGGGGCCTTGGGGAAGACTCCCCTAAGGAAATCATTCCTGAATTGAGATCTGGAGAATACATAGGAGTTACGGAGGCAGAGAGGGGAGGGAAGCGCATTGCAGGCAGAGGGGAGGGAAGCGCATTGCAGGCAGAGGGACCCTCAGGTGCAAAGGGAAAGGGGAGGAGAGTGTGTGCAAAGGACATGAACAAGGCTATGGTGATGGAAGGGGAAGAGTAAATGTATACCAAGAACCGATCCAAATTCCCACTTATTTAGGCAAGTGGCCTCAGGCAAGTCACTTAACTTTGCCAAGCCTCACTTCCCTCCTTGGTAGAATAGATAGAACAATTATAGCTCTTAGGGAGTGTGCAGGTTAGATAAGAAAATGCACATAATCATTGTGCAAACAGCATGAGAATCTTAGCAATTTTCCTAATGGTTAACTCATTTACCCTTGCATTAATGTTACGATGTAAGTATTATTAATCCCATTTTATAGATGAAGAAACTGAGGCAGACAATAGTAAATAACTTGTCCCGGGTTGTACAGCTTGTAAGTGGCAGAGCAGAGATTTGAGCCGAGGCCCAGCTGCCTGCACGGAGCTGGTGCTGTGCACCATCCCGTCCATTCACCCCAGAGTGTGTCTTCAGAAATAACACAGGAAAGTAAATTTAAATCCATAACTAAAAGGCTTGCGATTATTCACATTACCTTCTTAAGTATTATTTTTCCTTCTATTATTACATTTTAACAAAGGGAATGTAAACTGGCTGAAGTTGAACCATTTTATTTCTTCCCCTAATTTATTTTCTCTCTAAATAAATTCCAGTAAAAGGTAAAGAGAACAGGAATAAGTAGGAAATACAAAGTGCATTTGTGTCTCATTGACTCTGTGGTGTTATTGCTTCAGCCTGGGTGCCAAAGCTTATTTCTCAGGTAACAGTCAAGATGAGAACAGCTTATTGTCTGTTATGCTCTTGTATTCTGGAAATCAAGTGTCTGGGCAATTAAATAATCTGGTAAATCGAGATAACCAGATAAACCATTTGAGGTTTACCTAATTTCAAAGACTTAGAGTTGAAAAATATATTTAACAACAAGACTATATATTTAATCTTTCTTTAATAATCTCAAAGTTGCTTAAGAACCTTGCTGTTTCTCAGAATACCTACCATCATATCAATGATCATTGTCCTGACAAAGTGCAGGAGTGCTGGCTTAATAGTCATTTTTAGTCAGTAGAATGCCGGATAATCATCTCTTAATGGAAATTTTCTTAGATTGAAATTTGAATTAAAATTTTAGATTAATTCTGCAAATTTAGAATAATGCAATGATTGTTTTGAGATAGTCTCCTTTTTATTTCATCGTTAATGTGAAACAATAAAAAGGATTATGCCTTAAGTGGAAAATGCATAATCCCCAAATGCTTTCCCAACCAAAACAAACAGATATGGAATAAAGAAAGGGAGCTTCCATTTGCCAAGTTATGTATTGTTTTGTCATTCATACAGATGTCCGATGGTGGCAGAACACAAGTTTTCAGCAATTACAATGCCAAAAAGGTATTCAAAGACAGAACTATTGATATTTTCATAAACACCCACAAAAAGTGTATTTGATTTTTTTGTTGTAGTTGTTTTAAGATTGTTTGACATTTAAGAAGAGTCCAACATTAATTGACGCTTCATAGTTTCTATGATCCTTGATCTCTAATCCCCCCTACAAATCCAGGGCAAGTATTCTGCTAATGAAAAAGTATGGTACGAGTCATTATGATAACATGTATCTTACTGTAAATGTATGGATTCTGAATCTCTGGTCATTGTATAGCTAAGTCATTGAATAGCTAAAGAAGGCACTGACAGCCTGGAGCCTAGCTCTCAAAGCTGGAGCCAACAGCATATCTTATGCATTGACTGAAATAATGCAGTGAAATTCCTTTCTCTCTTAACAAGCTTCCTCCAGTCATGAAATTCCCTTTGCTATGCTGCAATGGAGAACATGTTCAGATATTGAAAAACTGTAAGCCATTACCTACTTTATCACTCATATCAAAGACACTGCAAAGATAGCACATGTACAATTGATGGATTATTCTCATCATGAAAGTCTGATGACCCCACTTGGGTTTTCAAACAAGGCATTTAATAACCACTGCCTTGTTAAAAGGTGGAAAATGATCTGGCTGGTGGCCTGATAGGACGAGGTTTTATTGATTTTACTGAAGCCCTTGACTTGGGAGATCACAGGCTTCTTAAGGGCAAACTTAAAAGGAAGCATTAAGATGGCTGAGTAATTACCTGTGTGATGGATGTCATTCTGTAAACATCAGGATTGGGTAGCTTCTCCTTTGGGTATTAATTGATGGAGAAAGGAAAGACCATAGGCAAAGTCTCATTTCGACTACTTTTAGTCCTTTTGCATATTTATGAATTAGCTTTGTTCTGTTGGAAGTATTGAGTATAGATGATTTTAAAAAGATAAACCTTTGTTTTTTTTCATTTAAATGTTGGTTTACAAGGAGGAATGGATAGATTGTTATAGGTGCTGGAACAGCAGCAAAAGATGTTTCAAATGTTACTGAATACAAAAAAGAAAGAACTTTGTATATGCCTTTAGCTCTCATAGTTCTGTGGCTTCCTGGGAGTGAGGCTCTCTGAAGCCTGAGGCTCTCAAGGGGCCAGGATGAGCTTGAGACAACACCAGAGGAGACCACTTGTGGCGGACTGGGGAGGAAGGTACTGAGTTGCTATCAGTACAGAGGAGATTTGGAGGCTTCATAAGGTGCTGGAGAGCAGAGCTCACGATGTAGCACTCTGAGCAGTAGGATAGTCATGAGGGGCCGGAGAGGGTGGAGCTCTGGGTGCTCAGTGTTCTGTGCATTGGAGACGGCTGCTCGAGAGATGGTGGGGTGGGGTTCTCAGGCCCTTCTCCTTGGGCCCTCGTCCTCTTTCAGATGGTGTCACTGTGACTAAACAAGGCTATCCTCAGGGTGGAGAGAGAATAGGGGAGGGGCTTGTGTTCACTGGAAACCACTGAGCTATTGAACCTGGGTGACACACGAAATTCCCTTAATGTTGAAACACTGAAGTGAGCAATCCTTTTGAAGCAGGGAAAATAATAATTTTTATCTTATCTGTTGGATATAGTAGAAAAGATGTGAGTTTTGGAGTCATACAGATGGGGTCTGGTTTCCAATTGTAGCTTCATGCCCTATCTGGGAGATCTTGGGCAAGGTTCTTAATTTCTCTAACTTCACATTTCTCTCATTAATCTATGATTCGTTTATTCATTTATTTATCAAAGATCTATTGAGCAAATACTATACACTAAGTTCTGTGTAATAGAGATAAATAATGGTTTAAACATGATTATTTTTCTCAATATTTTTTAATAGAGACTGTCACATATGTAAATAAATAAATGCAATATAATTATAGGTTCTGCCATATATTGGATAGATTATGTCCTGGACAGAGTGAGGGCATAAAAAACAGAGTGACTGAATTTTCTGAACAGGGAAAGGAGCTGGAAACAATTCAGAGAGGAAGTAATGCTTAATTGAGTCCTAAAGATGATTAGCAGGAAATGTGATTGTAGAGGTGGGCAGATGCCAAGTGATAAAGCGGCTGGAATCATCAAGGCACAAAGAGGAAACTTCTTATCAAGGGTGCCTTTGTTGGGGGTAAGGGGGTATTTATAAACAGTCTGTGGGGGAAGGAGGGCAGGGATCTGCAAAGCAAGTTTTCCTTGTGTAAAAGATTATATGAACTTGTTGCAGAGATTCCTTCTAAGATTCTGAATTCTACTGGGAAGAAGAAAGTGTGGTCTTATTTTTGACAGCTCTTGGTGCATTTTATTGATCTTGTCACCTAAGTTGTTTTTTCCTTCTTGTGGGGATCTCAAATGGACGTTGTCCTGCAGTGTTCAAGTAATATCCTGGGCCTCTTCTGCTAGGAGGACTTACTTAGCTGTTAGGTAGTCCATCCTCCAAAGCCATAAAATAGAGGTGCTCCTCTGCAGTTATTTCTATAGCAGGAGATACTGGATCCTCCTCATTCATATAGGCAGGAAGTTTTCTCTACATGCTGTTGTGATACTGCTGGCTTCCATTCCATGGGTTAAAGGACAAAGTATTATGTATCATATAGCAGGAAAAGTCAGTCACCAAAAAGCTCACTGTGACATGTGAAATATTTGTCAAATATCATACGGGTTTAACTTGATTTACACTAGATGAAAGCATCACCACAGCATGTGTGAGCCTTAGAAGAGGAGAGGAAATTCCTTGCTTTATTTCCTACTAGGAAATACAGTTTTTTAAAAGGTCAGATCCAAGAGTGAAATCATGGAGGTAAGGTGCTAAAAATATATATTAATTTCATCATTAGATGAACTAATCATTTTTGTATAATACAGAGAAGAAAAATGGATAGGATAGAATTTAGAAGAATAGTCTGCTAGGTGTTGTAATGACTATATTGCAATTATATTCCAGTGGTATATTATATATTAGAGGAATATTTGGGAGATTGTATTTCTATGTGGGGAAGTACTCAATGACTAGAATACATTTTTCATTTTATGGATTTTTATATATTTGTATAAATTGGCTTTTTCCAGAGAAAAATATTAATATATAAGGTATTTCACTTTGTCAGAAGCAATCTGTAGTGAAGTATTGTTATGTATAATGAATGTGTGTGAAGGATATTAGAACTGTTTTTTCTCTTCTTATCTTTCATAAGTGTTATCAACTATAACGCTACCAAAGGATAAGCTATTTTGGAATAGTAGACTGCCAGAAATTTCTTGACATCACAGAGAAAAGAAGGGGGATATCAAAGACCAGTTTAATGTATCTTTCTGATTTTTATTACTCCTCTGCTCATTCCTCGGCTTAGAGATTTGATTCTAGCATATCTGTGGCCTCTTTCCTAATTATTAATATCTGTTGGGTGGAAGGCCTACTCCTATGTCTGTGATTTAGCCCAGGAAATTAGTTCTCTGTGATGGGTTATTTCATGTTTTGCTGATGTGGATATAGTACATAGTATCGAAAGACAGATCCTATACTCCAAATGTGTTCATGAGTACTAATCCATTTGGGAGGACATCTTTCTAATGAAGATGTTTTGGGGAACAATTTTCATGAACAATATTTAAATTTGAGCACATGCAAGATTTTTATTAATAAAATTATCTATATCTCTTTTTTTTTTTCAAAATATATCATGAACTGTTGGAGTCTTCTGTGTAATGAAAAACAATGTTTCCTAAGGTGAGTGGGGATTATAAAATGAAGGCACTCCGAATAGCTTGATTGGAAACAATGCGAGCCTTATGAAAAGGCCCAGAGACTTTTCAGTAAGTAGGCCTGAGCTCAAATCTTGGTTTCACTATCTTTGTGACATGTTATATAACCTCTTTAGCCCCTTCAGCTTCATCAGTGAAATGGAATTATTAATATATAATCAAAGGATTTTATAAAGGTCCTTACCCATTGCCAGTCACATTGTGAGTTTTAACAAATGATGGCTATTATCAATAAATGTAAATTCATGAGAAGCTTTGAAAGCTCTTCCATGGAAGTGAACTGCCTAGATTATTTGTCAACAACCTAGTTTATTTTCAAAATAATTTTAATGTGAGGATTTCTACGAGTCTTGTTTTCACATAATCTACTTAGATGGCTGTGGTAGTTCTCCCAGCAGTCCAGCACAGCAGTTTTCCACATGGTTAGTTGACTTGAGCCATATCACATTGACCTCTAACAACTTAAGCATCAATGGTTAAGACATACCAGACCATAAAACAGAGAAGAAAATTTACATATAAAATTTAACATAAAACTCCAAGATATCATTACATGATATTAAAGTAATTTCTACATTTTTTTTTTTTTTTTTTGCTGTACGTGGGCCTCTCACTGTTGTGGCCTCTCCCATTGTGGAGCACAGGCTCCGGACAGGCAGGCTCAACGGCCATGGCTCACGGGCCCAGCCGCTCCGTGGCATGTGGGATCTTCTTGGACTGGGTCACGAACCCATGTCCCCTGCATCGACAGGGGGACTCTCAACCACTGCGCCACCAGGGAAGCCCCAATTTCTACTTTTTCTACTGTAAGCGATATGTGCTTACTTTAGAAAATTTAGAAAATACCAATATCAAAAAAAGAAGAAAAACATCCGTTCTTTCTATTGCTCAGATTTAATTTACAACTGTTAACATCTCAGTATATATCTGTGTAGTTCTTTCTCTAAAAATACACCATTATTTTTCCAACAAAAATGGAATCATGTTGAACATGGTTGATTTAATGGTTATTATTATCATACTTTCAAGTCTTTGAAGTACTCCAACATGTTCTTATGGCTGTATAATAGTCCATCACACTTTAATCAATCCTCTATTTTAGACACTTATGTGGTCCCTGCAACTCCTCGCTCTTCTTCCCAAACATGGGAAGTTACAGGGAACAGAAGTAGAGCCACTGGACTAAGTCAAGACAGCAACCTGCTCAACCTTTTCACATCTAGTTCTGTGAGTCCATACAGTTCCTAATTTCTAAAGCAGTATGATTGTGGTTTTGTTTACTTATAGACCAATGTATAGCCCAAAAAACATCAACTATATGGTAATCAAATTTAAGGTTTTTAGTGCTTAAAATTCTGATGTTAAGAATTTTAAAATCATAAGTCCCCCCCACAAAGTTCTACTAATTCTTTCTCCTACAAACAAGTGATACAGCATCTTGAAAACATGCTAAAGTTTATTTTGTGCTGCATGAAAATAATCTTGTCGTCAAGTATATGGCAACCTACAGCTCTTTTATGTCACTGTTCTAGGAGACGCAAGCTATCTTTTCTCCATTGCTCTTCCCCCCCCTTCTTGCCTGTCTTTATTGGCATGAAGGGATTGATCTAAAAGAACTTGTATTCACATTCTCCCATCTGCCATTAATTCTCTCTGTGGTGTTATATAATCCATTAACTCTCTCTGTCACCCACTTTCTTTATTTGCCCTCTCTAACTTACAGTGTACTTATGTGGACAAAAAGAAGTGACAGATTCAAAAGTTCTTTGAAAGAAATTCACACTATTTCTATCCATTTATTTTTCATTTTTAGCACTTGTTTCTACAGTTCTGTTTTCTATTTCTCTGGCTTTGCTTTAACTCTTGGAAAACTCCAGCTTCAGATCTTTAAATACTAGTAATTGTAACTGTAAGTTGTTCTCTTTAGAAGATGACAACTGAGTAAAACACTGAAGGAAATGAGGGATGTCTGAGAGAAAAGCTTTATAGGCAGAAGAAACAGCAAGTACAAAGGCCCTGAGCCAGGACCAGGTCTCAGTAATTGTAAATTGCTCAGGTGGGTCTCTACTGTCTCCCACATGGCATCTACCATTCCTTGACTCTTCTGCTTCAGCCTGTTGTAGCCATGTCTTTCATCAGTGCTGATACCCAGGCCACAGGTATGACAGGGACACACACCAGAGCATACCGGTAGTGCTGTCCTCACAAAAGCCAATGCCCAAGGACTGCTTTCATGATACTCTTCCATGGAAAGAAACTGACCTCTGATTTTGAGAATGTAGAAGGTGTGACCATCACTACCATCATATGCCAATAGTTCAGATAACACAGCACCAACCCCGCTGAGCCATCTCACATCTTTTGGCTGTAAAAATTCTTTCTGTCTCATCTCCCCGAAACCTACTTAGCCTTAGTGAATTCTTGTTCTTTCTTAAAGTTTCAACTTACATGTCTCCTTTTCCAATTGTAAGCTTCTCTGTTCTATCCCTGTCCTGTCATTACTGAGATCATGTCACACTTTTTCTCAAACACTTCAATAGCTGTCATGCAAGGAAAAGCATATATGGTCACATTGGCCCTATTGGGTTCTACCTGCCCTTACCTGCCTTTACCCTTTCACCCTGACCCACCTTCTACTCTGCTTCACCTACTCAGCCTACTGTTCCCTGAACACAGTCCAGACTCAAGGCCTTTGCACTTGTTGATCCTTCTGCCTGGAAAGATTTTCCCTCAGCGATTCCTTCAGTTTTTTACTCAAGCATCATCTTAGCTAGATGACAGAACTGGCCAACCTATCTAAAATGTCAACCCATCTCCTTAGTTTCATATTCCCTTCCCTGATTTATCTGTTTCCTTTAGAACTAAGTACCTTGTAAACATATTACCTATGTTATTCAGATACAGTTTCTCCTCACAACTCCCCATGCCCACCAGGTTATAAGATCCAGATGGGCAGGGACTTCTGTCCTTCATTAATGTAATTGCAGTATTCTCAGTGCCATGAACTCAATAAATACTTGTTGAATGATAGAATATTGCATTTGTATGCAATATGTGTATGCATTTATTATCTACTTATTTATTAATTTTACTTTCTTTTATTGCATATTCCTTTTACCAGGACCTAGGCAGGAGGCTAAGAAGGCTGAGGGAGAGGGTAGTCTGAATGAGGGTTGTCTTACTGAACTCAGAATTGCTATCTCCCATTTTCCAACCCCCAGTGTCATTCAAGGAAGCTCTGGATTCCATCACCCTGTCCCCATAATTCTCCAGACATTTCCAGGAGCACCCAAAACCCAAATTCTAGGGCACAAAACTACTGAGTATCCTAGTGTATTAAAATGAATAGAAATGAGGGAACCCTTATGTATGGTATGAATAATCTTCTATTGTAACAAGATTTAGACATAGGATGGCAATTAACTCTGACATTTTCATCAAACTTGTAAAAAGAACACATATTGGGATATACATAAGAATGCGAAAAACCCCTTTTTTGCCTCAAATGTTAAAAATTTGTTGTATAGTGAAAAATCGGTACACCAGATCTTTTATTCCATTTAAAGAAAAAACATTTACTATGCAGGAATGAAAAGTCTAGTATGTTAAAATTTATAAAAATATTTTTTAAAGTCTTGGACCATAGACTTTTCGATGGATATGGGCAGGTTATATCTTTCAAACAGAATTAGTTCTTAAAATTCCTGTGATGTTAGTGGGAAATTGCTCACTACTTTGTTCTTCAAATGACATCCTTGGCTTTTGAGAAAGATACCTGAAAGCCTTTATTTGATTGTTGACAGCTGGGCATTCTTCCAGCCTGCCAGATGAGACTCTATCTTGTCTAAATGTAAATACCTGGTTACCTGATTCCCTGTCATGGAGGGCAGTTTATTCCTTTTGTAGGAAGCCTTGATTTCACAGAAAGAAGAGACCAAAGGCCTTCATTAGCAGGCAAGCTTCAAACTGTTTCCAGACCTTGTGTTTAATTCTATAGAGCAGACTTTGTTTTCATGCCCAATAAGCTTTGAGGAAGCAGTAAAATCAGTCCGGTAAATGGGTCACTGACATAGAGTGGGAGCCCACTCTGGTTTCGCAAAGTACCAGGCTGCTGCTATGCCAGGAATCTGGACACCAGTGGGTTGTCTGGGGGGTGCCCAAGCTTCCCCTCTGTCCCAGACAATCAGATTGTAGAGTACTCCTCAGCAGGTGGGGCAGGGCTGGGAGGAGGAGAGACTTTGACTTATTCATGTGCAATCTTAATGTCTTGAATGAGGGAGGCTTAGAAATGTTGCTAATAAAATACACAAGCACACATCACATACACGCTCATAAAGCCATTAAATGATTTTTTCCCCCTTTTTTTGGTGGTCGGGAGAGCCCAGAGTGAAATTACACAATTTATGCTGTCATTTCTGTAGCTCTTCTAGTGAAGGATCTAGGTGTTTCTTCTAATACCTCCACTGCAACTTTCAAATCATAGTCTTCCTGTGTTAGCTGAAAGCATTAAAACCAGAAATTACCATAATAGTGCTATTTACCCCTCATTTATGGAACTACTAGTGTTATTTTTCCACTGACTTTACAGAATGCATTTCAACCGCAGTATTTTTGGTCTGGTTGATGAAACTCAATTGTACTTAAAAAACACAGCTGAGCGTTGTATCCGAACACTAAACCAGCAGGCTTGTCATTTCACAAAAGAGACTGCAGAGGTTGCTGTACCTGTAATTGAAGAGTATTTCATCTGGTGTTTGAGGGCTGTGGACTAATGCCTTATTCCACAGCTAATCATCTCCATGTGCTTATGTAACTGGACCAGTGTTTGAAAGAAGACTGCATATTTCAACAGCACTACAAACTAGATGTAAGAAATTCTACTTCACTTTATGTAAAAACAGACCTGACATTGGGGGGTGAGTGAGATATAAACCCTGAAAGTGTTGCTTAGGCTGAACCAAAAGGTTGAAAGAAAAAAGTGGTGTGTGTGTGTGTGTGTGTGTGTGTGCATGCGTGAGCACTCCCACTCACACATGTGATAACCCGAGGTTACTAGCACAGTTTTACTTCATTGATGTTTTATTCTCAGGCATAGCACTTGGAGACTCTCTGAACTCATAAACAGCCCTGCTTATGGTGTTTGTGACAATGCCACAGGGTCTTTGCATTATTTATCCCAGTCTGCTTTACTCATCCAGCTTTCTGGGAATATTTTCAGATGGAATCACTAATTAGTACATATGTGGGAACTTCTGAAAGCAGTTCGGCCCCCTCCTCATTACTTTATAATTTTTTTTCTATTTGCCTAATGTATGTCAAAGAAAAAATTTAGAATGATGGGCTGGGGGAATTTTCAGTCTGAAATGCATACATTTCGTGGGGAAAAAATTCGTCAAGCAAGGGACCTTTTATATGATCAGAAAGAAAGTTCCACTTTGTCCTAATGGGGAATGGTGTTGGTTTGGTCCATAAGGTGTTCTACGGAGTACTTTATTAGTTAACCTCTAGCAGAGCTTTCTAATATTGCCTCATAAATATTTTAATAATCCTGTAAACTGTGCCTTTATTTATCAGTGCACATGCTGACTCTGCTAGACTGCACTGGGGCCTCCTTCCATTACCTTTCCATGCTTTGAATCCTATACATTGTGGGCACAGTATTCTCCCAGTTAGATCACAATCCACATATGTAAGAACTAATTATTTTTCATTTTGAAACACTAAGAACAATGTGAAAACAAGGTCTCTGAATCTTTGCCCCTCCTTTCCTAGGTTTCTTCCTATCACTCTATGTCAAAAAATAAATTATTTCTCATGTCATATAGTAAATACATGGCATGAAATATGAATTCTTAGGCAAAGGCATTTTTAAGATGTCAAAAGAATCTAGGTGCAGTCAGAAGAGTAAATACTTCTACTAAGAGAAAGAAAACCCATAGAGACAATTAAAAATAGATCATTAAAATAAAGCAGATCTTTTAACCAAAAAATTCAGACTTGACAAAACTATGTTGAATCAGGTATATGTTATTCTCTGAGTCACATAGACATACTAAAAATATATTTGGTAAGTTTAGCAACTGTATGTGTCTGTGAATCATTGGATTGTGTCTTTAGGGATCTGCTACACAGCTTATTTTTTATAGTTGCCTTTACTTTCTGAAGAACTCAGTGTAAATATGTTGAAAACCATCAGTATTCTATGCAGAAGTTCAAAAACAAATAAGGTCTTTTAGAGGGTACTTAACCTCAGATATAAAATATCTGTATAGTCATGTGGTCAAGCAGCTAAGTTACAAATGTCATCTAGAGGATCTAATAAATGATATTAATTGAAGAGTATTTTTAAACTTACTGCCCTAACTTCTTTTGAATTATATTTCCAGTGTCCTAAAATCTAGTGTTTCAAGCTTAGTTAGGAAAGGAGACTTAATATTTGCATGTCTGGGAAAGGGACAGCATATGGGTTCATCTTACATGCCAATTGCAATCTTTGAGAGTGGCAGCCTGCAGACTTAGCAGGAAAGTGTGTTGGGATAGAAGTATTATCTGTAATTGTTACAGTAAGGAGTTTGTGACAGTAACAATACACATACCAGGCACTTCCATCCCTCATCTAAATACTTACACTCAATTGTGTGAACTTTCTATTTTAACAGATGATTTACAGATGAGAAAACTACATAGCATTTTGTTCCAAACTGAAGCTAATTCAAGACGCTCTAAATCTGTGGTGTCCAATATGGTAACCATCAGCTAAGGGTGGTATTGAGCACTTGAAATGTGCGTCTAGTCCAAACTGAGTTATACAGTAGCTATAAAAATACATATTGAATTTTAAGAACTTAGTATGAAAAAAGAATGTAAACATCTTATTAATATTTTTATATTGTTACATGTTGAAATAATAATATTTTGTATATATTGGGTTAAATAAATTATATCATTAAAATTAATTTCACCTATTTCTTTTTACTTTTTAAAAATGTGGCCACTAGAAAACTTAAAATTAAATTGGTGGCTCAAATTTATGGTTCATGTTATATTTCTATTGGGTCATGTTGTTCTCAATTAACATTTCTTCTCTTCTTTCAGTACGTCTAATGTTTAAATATTTTAACCTTCAAAGACAGATTGTGGTTTCTTTTCTACAACTGTCGAAATTTTTCAGTTTTTTCAAAGTATAACATATTTTCCATCAAGCATAAACTTGCTTTTTGCTTTTGGACCTTTGCTCTCTCTCACTCTTCTCTTTGGAATGCCAGTCTACCCTTATCCAGCCACCTGGTGAAAGCACACCCATTTATTTTTCAAGACTTGTCTCCAGTATAACTGTGGTATAAGGCCTAAAATTAAGGCTCAATATTATGTGCTGCCTTGATGTCTGGTGAAATTGGGAAGGCCTCCTCTGGCCTAACCCCAAATTTCCCTCCATATTCTGCTGCTATAGATAAGCTCCCCCAGACATACAACCTTCCTTATCAAGGGGACAAGTGTTGTACTTGCTTAACTCTGAGTAGTGGGTTTCAGTCCCCTGCCAGTCACAGAACTATTGAAAAAAGCCAATCACATCCTCCTGTGGGAACCAGGGGCATCTCACCCTCTTGGTACTACAAAGCTTGCCTCCCACACTCCCTGGTTGTTCACTCCATTCCAGAGTGCAAACCTAATGTGACCCTGCATGGCCTGTGATCTCCTCCTCCTCCCCCAGGATGTAAGTATTTGTGACTAATAAACTGTTGTCAATGTCTCCTGTTCAGTGTTAGGTGCTATATATTTGACCATCCCCATAACCTTAGGATGGAATCTCTCCCACATCAATAGGGTGAATAGGAGGTGATTAAAACAATTGCCTTTTCTCATAAGCTATCCCCCCACCCCAAGGTAGAATTGACCATCCCCTTTTATCACACCTAGTGTGTACTATATATCCTTCTATCTTAGTAACCAGACCTCTCATTTGCAATAATTTGCTTATACATCTGTGTCTCTCTATTGGAAACTAAAAGGTGATGGTAGCAACAATTTCTCGTGTGTTTTTATATTTCTGTTTCTGAGGACAGGGCCTGGTTCATAGTAGGCACTCAGTACATGTTTGATGAATGAGTGGATTTTGAAAAACATTACATAGTTGATGCTGGTATTAGGAATTTCCTACTTTTAAACACGAAGAACTAAAATGAATTTTTCTCAGTCTAATACTTGCCTGTATAGTGGTAGGGGAGGTATCTGCTTATGCTACAATTTGCTGAGAAAAAGAGGGGGTAACTTGAAGTGATGGGCAGAGAACTAGTGTCTTATACCTCTTCTCCACTTGGAAAGTTAGTGGTAGAAAGCAAAGAATGACCTTAGGAACCAATTCAGAGAACTACTGTGTAAATACAGTTGTTTGATTAACCACAATCTGCCTTTCAGGGAACCTTAGTTTGAATAAACAGATATTCTTTCTAAATGTAAGAGCAAGGAAAATGCTCAGTGTGATTATGGGTAACTCAGACTTGTTTGAGAGGAGAGGAAGTCCATGTCAGTGGAGGGAGGAGACCTAGGGTAGATGAGCATTTGGTGAGACAACAGTGAGATGAATCTAATCTCATAGAACTGGGCTGAATCCGATGGAGTTGGCAAGCCAGGGCCTATAAGTGATAAAGGTTTTACAAGGCTAGGTCTTGCTCTGGAGTCACCATGACACTTGCGCTACAAGGACATTAGGACCAGCAGAGTCATGGGTAGAAAGAATCATGCTGAATCAGTCTGCAGCCTTTCTATTGGCCCCTTCCAGGGCCAAACATCTGGTCTCTCCTTTCTCCTCCATAGACTTTACCCAGAAGACAGGAGGAGCATCCAAGGCCAAGAGCACTGTGGAGCTGCTATTTCTCAGTTCTCTCAAATGTTCCCAGTCGATGAAATAGTGATGACATATTGTCTCTTTGTAATCTGATTTTCTTCCATCACTTATCTGAACAAGCTAGACCTCTCCAATTAAGAATGAAAAACAATTAAAATTTTAAGATAAAATATGAAGTTTTTGCTTAATTGCACTAGACATTATTGATAGCTTATTTTTTAAAAAAATGTCAGCATGTGTTGGTTAACTACCTTAGGAAAGACTTCCTTTTGTTTTTCATTTCTTTTTCATTTTGATCTATATATATTTTTGATGCTGAATTGTCCTATTCTTTACACAATTATTGTAATAGTAGATAGCAGGTTTTTTTTTTTTTTTTTTGCAGTATGCGGAGCACAGACTCCGGATGCGCAGGCTCAGCGGCCGTGGCTCACGGGCCCAGCCACTCCGCGGCATGTGGGATCTGCCTGGACCAGGGCACGAACCCGTGTCCTCTGCATCGGCAGGCGGACTGTCAACCACTGCGCCACCAGGGAAACCCAGCAGGTTGTTTTAATGTCTTCACTTAACAGCAACAGCTTTTATCATCTGTTCCCTAAATAGTTTCAGAATATGGCTGGTGTCTGGCCATAAGTCTGGACTCACTGTTTTATAACGGAACTGATCCTTGCCACTGGGGTAGTATAGGAGCAAGGTTGTGGAAAAAAATAAACACACTCCAAAAGCCAAAAGGGGTTCAGGAGCTAGGTTCTTCCCTGGCCAAGTTTCAGTTCCAAAATAGTCTGTTTCACTGATATTCATGGCCTTGGGCCCTGAGAATCTTCAGGGTTCAGAAAACAGAATTCACAGTTTATATATCTCAGCTTCAGTTTATATCTCAGTCTGCAGACTGTCCTCCATTTAGAATTAAATTAACTTAAGAAGAGAGTGCAAGTACCTTTTTTGAAAATCTTTTTGGCTTGCCTAGTGATTTAATTTTCGGCTCAGATATGATTTGGCCTCCCTGTTGCATGGTGTCTGCTTTTCATTTGCTGGGTGTTGTTCACAAGGTCCTGGGACATCGAAGGAGGCTGCCAGCAGAGCAACAGCAGACCTTAGAAGGCCAGGCCCCATGCATACTTTGTAACTTCAGAGTCACAGGACTGGCCTCTTCATGTGCTGTGATTGCTCTGGCTTCAAGAAGGAAGGAGTGTTTTCTGTTCTGCAAAGCATCTTGCATTATTTTTTAAACATTTTGTCTTTGATACATACCCAAGCACCACACATTTTCCCCCTTAATTTTTAAACCCACGTACACTTCAAGGGAAATTGAATCCATATGTTTCTGATTCATTTACACACAACTCATCAAAATGTTGTTTTAAAAGAGCTAAACTCAAACCCCACAGGGGCTGAGCGGATTTCAGACTTGGCTGAAGGTTCTCCCTTCCCTGGTCATGGTTGGATGTGAGCAAACCAAGCTCTAGTGAAATCAGAACCCTCACACTTCCCAGAATTTGCACAAATAGCACCTCTCTTTGAGGTTCAGCTGGAACGTGGTGACTTCTTAGCCTGTAGTCAGCTTTCATTTGCACAGACACCACGGCCTGTGCTTGCTTTAGTTCAGACTGTGTGAAGAAAATGAAAATGAAAAGTCTCTCCTGACATTGTTATGGCCAAATTGGAAAGATCCAAAATCTTCTAGGGAGCCTATTTGTGTATATTTTCTGCCTGCTTGTGGGCTCATAAAATCATGGAGCTGGCAAGGACCCTGCAAGTTCATTCTCCTGCCTTCAAACAGGCCTCACAAAATTCCTAAACAAAGAGTAAAGCTATTTCAATTACTACCACAAATAATGTTATGTAGCAAAGTCTAGTTCTTACCTCCTTTTAGGTAATTCTGACCAAAGCTCAACAACTCTCAATGTCAGTAACTTTGTCAAATTTAGATACATGCACAACACTTGTATACTTGCCCTCAAAGAAATTCTTGGGGTTCCACTAGTTCTTAGATAATGAACTGTGAAATTGTCCCATTGTGCCTTTTGGTTGCCAATCACCATTGAAACTAGCGTGGGGTCTGGCAGGGCAGCCAGCAGTGAGAGGCTTTGTCCCTGGTTAAGAGCTGTTCCCTTTTGCCTGAATGGATCAGGAAGCTTGGTTGGAATGGTTGAAAGAGCTGTCAACATCTAGGCATCTCCACCATGAAAATTTCCAAGGCAATTATAGCATAAAAAAACGGCGTTTGGGGTTCCATTTTTCCATTGCCAATACAGAAAATAGAAATACCAGATGCTTCATGCACCATTGAAAGGTGAACGAGGTGGCCGAAATGCACAAAGGTCAGTGGGAATTACTAAGCCTCCTCTGGGGCTCAGGGCTCTGAAAGCAATGCATTTGCTATTTGACAGAGGGGCCCCCAAACACAGTGGCCTCTGACTGATGCCTTGAAAGAATGGGTGAACATTCCAATAGATGTTTTGATTAATGTCAATTAATGTAACTGCTCTGAAATGGTGGAGCCTCATTAGTATCAAGGAGTTCTGTTAGTTGGCACCAAAATGGCATCAGGCATTCGGATAAATTCCTGCTTCCCCAGGGGCAACCAGCCTGTTCGTTCTGCCTGGGGCTTTTGGCTCTACAATCTCTCCTCACACTAAACAAGTGAATCCTGGCACTCTGGTGGGTTCACAAACCCTGACAGATGTTTCTTTACAAAAACATGCAGGTCCAACATCCCTTGAAAACCTGGAACGAATGATGTTCTCTCTCTTTCTGAACATTCTCCATTTTGTTTATTTACTTATTTTTACTAAAACCCATACTAAGAACATATTATGCTGAGCCTGGCCACAAAATAACATTGTATGGGTGTGTTTGGGGATTTAAAAAATTTGTTAATTGTTTTTAAATTTTTCTCTCAGTTACTCAAGTGTTAGAACTGTTTAGTGGTCATGTACTACTCCTATGGGTGACTCTTTTGTGGTATCATATTGTGACCTACATTTATTATGATTGGTTGGTTGATGTAGCTAAAAATAAAAGTACCGTCATGTATATCACAAGGGGACACTTTGTCTAGGCTCTGGAAGGCAGCTTTTAAAATCAACTGAATCTCTTGGCAACTGTATTAGAAACGAAGCACATTCATTCCAAAGTATCCAGAACCTGGCAAGTAGGTTTTTTCCACAAGATCTTAGTGTGATCAAGTTATAGTTAGGCATGTGATTTTTCTCCCAGCTTTTCATCTGAAGAGTTCTACTGGTAAAACATATCAGCAGTCACCACCCATGGTGCCCTGATATATGTCCTGCTCTGTACTTAATATATTATTTACATTATCTGATTAGATGAAGACAAGCACTTGAAGGTGGCATCATATGACACCTATTATATAGATGAGGACATTTAGGCTTGGAAGAGTAGGGGCCATTTATACAAGATAATAGGTCTAGTAAATGAAAGAGGGATTCAGATCTAAGCTCGTCTGATTGAATGCCTGCAGGCAAATGAAAAATAAAAGTGAAATGAAAGAAAATGGCTTCTATGCTATTTACTATACTTTATTTGAAAACACTGCATAAGAAAAAAGGACTTGTGCAAAGGTTAGGTGTTCTGCTTTGGGTGAATATCACATGGTGAATAGCCAGGATGTAGCTCAGAAAGCACCTCCTCTGTGATCCTCCCTGATGTTCTGGCAGCACACCCTCTCTTTCTCCTCTGCAGAGTAATGTCCTCTTTCCTTCTACAGTACCCTTACTGTGCTGTGTCTTCGTTCCTGGGTCTTTCTCCCCTGATAGACTATACTGCCCTCCAGGGAAGGGATTGGGGTCCTCCAGTGTTCCCAGTGCCTGGCACAGTGCTCGGCACAGCATGGATGCCTTTCACTGGGTATATAGTGAATGGGGATATTGAAGAGCTGATCAGCAACCCACAACGCACGAAGGCAGCAGGCAAGAAAGAATAGAACAGGGCCTCAAGATTTTTGGTGCTAAATCAACAGAACTTGAGAGGTGATTATACTGGGGACATTCATGAGATGGGAACCAGTGAAGGACACTTATGACTAGTTTGACATTATTTTTCTACTTCAAAGACCACTTTGTAAATGATCTGGAGGGTTACTACTGGGAAAGGGAGGAATTAGCAAAATCAAATATTCCTCAAACTTTCATTTAAAGGAAAATATTTCACAAGAACCCTCATTGTTGACTTAAATTATTTTTTTAATATCATGTTGCATGAATACAAAAAATGCTTGTAGTTCTATATATTTCTTATACTTAGGCTCTAATGAAACTGTAAAATCAAACTGAATTTTCAAATGAAAGATAAACCAAACTAAAAAAATTGAGCAATCTAACCCAGCATTAACTTAGGTGACCGATGATGTTTTGCTGAAACAAAAATAGCGTTCACACTATGAATTTGGCTCTGATGGCCACAGTGTAATTCATCCTGCTGGTGATATGGGGAGGTTTGTATCCAGGGTTATAGGCACTGATGGTGTAGAATATCAAGGAAGACTTGTTTTTTTCCTAACCAGGGTGCACAGACTGGACCTCGCACAGCCAAGACACATTGGGGTTGGAGGACAGGGAAAGCCTTCTTGGTCCAGGGCCTCCCCATGGTCAGAGCCCATGCAGCAGGAGTGCTCCTTTCTAATCCCCAACCCAGAGCACACCATTCTGGGAGTCAGTGCTCTACTGGTAGGTGTCCACCCTCTAGGCTCAAACTCTCCAGGGCCACCCTCACCACGATCTGCCTAAGGTCCCAGTGTATCCCCTTTTACCTCCCCAGGAGAAATTCAGAGGACACTTAATAAGGCTTCTAGGCTTTCTTCTGTAGGGGTAGCCAAAGGCTTGTAATTTATAGAGGTTGAAGAGTGTAGTAAATACACTCTTTTAGGGCACTGGCGCTGGAGACAGGCTCTCTGCGTTGTGTCTCAAGTTGTATACAGGTAGCTAAAGGGCACTGGGCAAGTTAAAGAAGGGCTCTGGAACTTTCTTATTTATAAAAGCACCTCGCATAGTCATTTTGACCATTAAATGAGTAAAGTGCCTAGAATAGTGTCAGGCATGTCGTAGATAAAAGCTATTTTATTGTATTTCCATCACTTGGGGCTTCCTCTTCTGATGGAGGAAACAGAGATGTCAATGATTCTAATTCCTACAGCTAGGGGATCCTACGTGCCGAGATTACGTGAACCTGGCTCCCTTCTGGTGGGACCAGCCATGAGATGTGCCATCAAATTTGGGATAGCTTTCAGCAGCTGGCCTAGAGTGACAGGTCCAAGGTAGCTTTCACAAGCAGTGATCTGTGAGGGCCTCAGAGAAGCCCTGTGTGATAAGGTGGATTTTGACCACGTGGGTCACCAGCCTATGAGTACCACTGGGCATGCTGCTGGAGGTGAGGCTTAGGGCTTCACCACATACAGTAAACTTTTTGTCGAAATTTTTGTCACCCCAGAAGTGGGGCACAGAGAGGGGCTGGAGCAACTCAGACCATTTTCTGTCTCACTCACACCAGCCAAGGGGGGTGGGACCAGCAGGGCTTCTGTGCTCTGCCATATCAACCACGTCTTTCCAGTGCCCTGAACACTGTGAGGACAAGGTAGCTTGTGATTTTTTTAAACTCTAGTAAAATACACATAACAAAATTTTGCCATTTAACCATTTTTAAATGTCCAATTCAGTGGCATTACATACATTCACAATATAGTGCAACAATCACCACTATCTAGTTCTAGAACTATTTTATCATTCCACACAGAACCCCCATAACCATTCAGCATTCACTCCTCACTTCCCCCTTCCCTCAGCCCCTAACACCCACAAATCTGCTTTCTGTGCCTCTGTGGATTTCCCTATTGTAGGTACTTCATATGAATGGAATCATACAATATAGGGTCTTTCATGTCTACTGTCCTCCCCGCAGCATAATGTTTTCAAGGTTCATCCAAATTGTAGTATGTATCAATACTTATTTTCTTCTTTGGCTGAATAATATTCCATTGTATGGATGTACCACATTTTGTTTACCCATTCATTATGGTTGGGTCTGTGGGGAATTGGCCAACCTTTCTCCTAAGACAAAACCAGCCCGTTGTTGCCCAGTATTTCCAGAACTTCCAAGTTTTTAAGAATTTCAGGAAATTTACCTATTATGGGATATTTCCTAATACTTAAATGCCATCTACAATTTAAAATTTTTAGGAAAAGCACAATGTGGACCATGTTGTATGCTAAAGAAAAAACTTTAGGCAAGATCTGTCTCTTGAGCTACCATTTATCAGTCTGGTCTAGCTTTTATATAAATCGCCTCTTCTAGTGATATATTTAGTGCCATTTGTTTTCCTTTTATTATCAGACAGAGTTTTCCAGCATCTTCCTATGTAAATGGCCTAATAACATTACCTGTGATGTAAAGTAGATGAGATTTTTGCACAGAAAGTTCTGGCTAACCTTTGGGCTATGTAGACAATTACGAAAATCACCAATGCTTCTTAAGAGCTTTATTTAGACAAAAGAGATCAAAACCCTGCTATGCCATGCTTTGTTCAAAATGAATGCTGTTGGCTGGTCCCAGCACAGTCTTTGGTACAATCATATTGATACCCTTCTACTTTCAGAACACAGTACATGACACAAGCAGACAAGCAAACATAATTAAACACTGGCCCAGATAGAATTTTCCTTAATTAGTTGTGAGTTTCTATAATAAAAATACCTGGAGATTTATCTGACTTCAAAGTCCCATTAAATCTGTGCTGCTTTTGTTGCTTTGAAAATTTGGTAGTTTAGGATTCTTTGCCTCATGCTTCTTAATGATGATAATTATATGATATGCTTAAAAGTGCTTTTGATCTTGGCCTCTCAAAGCACTCAAGTGAGGCATCAATTCCCTCAACCCCACTCTGAGGCAGGTCTTCCTTGTTTACGGGCAATGTGTGCTGACATGGATGTCACAGCTACTGCTGCTTCAGAGAGAATCTGCCAACAGCATCAGTGAAAATGCACAGTTACACATCTAAACTCTCCAGTTTTCATTTTGATCTGTGGAAATAATTGTAACACTTCACATCTTTATGGTGTTTTTTATAGCCTTTCATCTCATTTAACAATAACAAAAAATTCACAGAAGAATCAAATAATACAGCACCCACAGCACCTATGAGCTGGGTAATGGAATTTCTTATTCTTTCTTTTCCTTTTCCCTTTTCTAGTAGTTTCTCAGAAGGCAGTTTTGAACAACCAACCAGGTGACAGGTATTTTGGTTAAATCTCAGGCTCAAAGGAACAATTCTCTACCTTTCCTACAGTTCCTCAACTGTTGATGAAACAATTCAGAATACAGTGAATTTCTTTATGCGTCTGTAACTGATTTTGCTGATTTTGTACCTTGCTAGAATGTTAGCTTCTAGTGTTTCTTCATCCATGGGGCAGGCCACAAATAGAAATTAAAAGTTAGGATATTAAAGCTTGGTTCTGGCACAAGCCTTTCCAAAGAAATAAATTCTATCATGAGCAAGTTATAGTTAAGCGAGATTCTCTTCTAGATGCTACTTCAATTTATACATCTCTTTACCTAAAATGATTGAATATATCTTAGCTTTAAACAGAAGGCCCATGAGTCTAATTTGAGGAGGGCTCTCAAGAGGCGCAGAGACGAGAACTTGATATTTTGACATTAAGAATAAAACACAAAGAGCATACTCCTTTGTTCACAAGTAGATCCTAGAGTATCATGCCTTCACCCTATTACTAACTCAGAAGCAATGAGGATAAGGATCTAGTGACATCATGAATGAGTGTTATAAACACATGTAACTGTGAACTTCTAGTGCATTTGGAGAGAAACTTGATGTCAGCAAAGCACACTTATTTTGTGGATCTAGATCCATGGAGAAGCTACAGAATCAAAGAGAATTTAGAGCAAAATAAATAAAATACAGTAAAACAAACCAAAATCTCATTTTAAAATTTCTAAAATTAGACTGAGTAACAATGTGATTGTCTTAATTACCCTGAGCATACATATAAAATATACATTTTTATCCTAAAGAGCCTGGTGTAGTATTTTTCTGTGCAATGAATGGGTTTATAAAGTTAAGAAAAGGGAAGAACAGCTAATATTTATTATATTTTTCCCTATGTGCCAGAATTGTTCTAGGGTCTTCAAATGCAATCTTCACGTTAACCCTACAATGTAGGTGTTATTTCTCTAGTTTAGAGTTGCAGAAACTGAGATTCAGAAAGGTTAACTAACTTGCTAGAAGACAATGTTAGTAAAAGAGCCAAGACTACTACTCAGAGCTGTCTGAAGCCAAAGCTCACATTCTTATCCAGCAGATTATTCTGCCTGGAGGATGCAATTTTAGATAGAAGACAGGAACTTGGAACCAATAATGCTAGCACAAGAAAAGTCCATCTCATCTCCTCTTCTATTGGAGAGGTAAATACGTACACACATGCACGCACACACATACACAGAAAGAGACCCAGAGAAAGAGATAGGTTGTACCACTGTATTTTATAAGTCTGGTAAGGCTTTAAATTTTAGCCAAAACTTTTAAAGAGGGGTGTTAAATGAGTACTCAAAATATAACCAATAATCAAGCATTAGACATAATAATATGGACATATCTTTAAAATTTTTTGGTCACTGTGGTCTTTAAAAAAGCAAAACACTGTGTTAGCAAAGATTATTTAAATTTTTGAGATAAGGCAAATGCAAGCCCTTGCAATATTATACTGGAGCATTGGTTAACAGGCCCTCTTAAGGGTTAAATCTTTGCTTTACCTCCTGCTTACTGCTGGTTAGGGCCCAGACTCTGTGAAGATATGTCAACTTGGAGAGTCTCTACAAGAGATATGTAAATGATTCTGTCCACAGAGTAGATTAACCCTAAAGGTTATCACTTTATTGTCCTGATGGACATTGACCAGGTTTACTTTTAACTTAGCAAACTTACTATATAACATGACTTACCTGAGTAACTAGATAATGTCTTGTCCTCAAATTTGCCTCTGAACCAGCTTTACCACCCTGTTGGTTCCCTAATTAAAAGTCAAAAGAATTTTTGATATGTGCTAACCTTTTATTTGTATAACAGTCATTTTTTTTACTTGTTAAAAAATTAAACTTTGACATCTGAGAAGGTTGAATAGGTGAAATGGATAAATCTGAAATAGGAATCTAAGACAGACCTAACAGAGAAGACTCCAGATGAGTAAAAAGTAGGCAAACAGGTACATTAGAAACCCCTTAAACCTGCATAGCTTAGACTGCAGTACAATGCAAACTTCCATCTCTGCCTGGGCAGGAACTAGCTGGAGAAAGCTGGCAGAGGCCGGTATGTCCACTATGTCCCAATAGAAGAAGAGGCAGAATGGACTTCTAGTTCTTTCCACAGACACACTAAAGAAGAACAGATTACCCTCCTACCATCTCTTACCCTCCAAAACTGAATAGATCAGAATGAGGCTGATGTCCTGCTCATATTCTAATTCAGAGGGAGAAAACACTCTGAGTCGTTTCAGGAAGTCAAAGGTCAAGTTATGCCAGCAGTTATCTGAGATGATCTAGATGATATGTTTTAGAGAAGTGTGCCTTAAGTGTGATGTGTGGTCTATGCGAGAGCAGCAAATTACCCTCCTAATGGACTGTAGACTGATCCAAAAATGTCAGACATTTTCAGAGTGTGAATGATACATAATTCTTTAGACTTCTCTTTTATATATGGCTAAGACTACCTGATAGCAACCTATCATGTTTTAATATTAAAAACAAAATTAAGAGGAGACCTTCAAGATGGCAGAAAAGTGAGACGTGGAGGTCACCTTCCTCCCCACAAATACATCAGAAATACATCTGCATGTGGAACAACCCCTACAGAACACCTACTGAATGCTGGCAGAAGACCTCAGACTTCCCAAAAGGCAAGAAACTCCCCATGTACCTGTGTAGGGCAAAAGAAAAAAACAGACAAAAGAATAGGGATGGGACCTGCACCAGTGGGAGGGAACTGTGAAGGAGGAAAAGTTTCCACACACTAGGGAGCCCTTTCACTGGCGGAGACTAGGGGACGGTGTGGGGGGGAAGCTTCAGAGCCACAGAGAAGAGTGCAGCAACACGGGGGCAGAGGGCAAAGTGGAGAGATTCCCACACAGAGGATCAGTGCCGACCATCACTCACCAGCCTGAGAGGCTTGTCTGCTCACCTGCCAGGACAGGTGGAGGCTGAGATCTGAGGCTCAGGCTTCGGAGGTCAGATCCCAGGGAGAGGACTGGGGTTGCCTGCATGAACACAGTCTGAAGGGGGTTAGTGAGCCACAGCTAGCCGGGAGGGAGTCTGGGAAAAAGTCTGAACCTGCCTAAGAGGCAAGAGACCATTGTTTCGGGGTGCGCTAGGAGAGGGGATTTAGAGCACCACCTAAATGAGCTCCAGAGATGGGCGTCAACCACAGCTATCAGCATGGACACCAGAGACGGGCATGAAACACTAAGGCTGCTGCTGCAGCCACCAAAAGGCCTGTGTGCAAGCACAGGTCACTATCCACACCTCCCCTCCCTGGAGCCTGTGCAGCCCACCACTGCCAGGGTCTTGGAATCCAGGGACAGCTTCCCCGGGAGAACACACGGCACACCTCACGCTGTTGCAATGTCAGGCTGGCCTCTGCCACCACAGGCTCACACCGCATTCTGTACCCCTCTCTCCTCACAGCCTGAGTGAGCCAGAGCCCCCCAGTCAGCTGGTCCTTTATCCCCGTCTTCTCTGAATGAAGAACAGATACCCTCAGGCGACCTACACACAGAAGCGGGGCCAAATCCAAAGCTGAACCCCAGAAGCTGTGCAAACAGAGAAGAGAAAGGGAAATCTCTCCCAGCAGCCTCAGGAGCAGCAGATTAAATCTCCACAATAAACCTGATGATGTACCCTACATCTGTGGAATACCTGATTAAACAACGAATCATCTGAAAATTGAGGTGGTAGACTTTGGGAGAAATGATATATATATTTTTTCCTTTTTCTCTTTTTGTGAGTGTGTATGTGTACACTTATTTGTGTGATTTTGTCTGCATAGCTTTGCTTTTATCATTTGTCCTAGGCTTCTGTCTGTCTTTTTTTTTTTTTTTTAATATAATTTTTAGTACTTATCATTGGTGGATTTGTTTTTTGGTTTGGTTGCTCTCTTCTTTTTTTCTTTTCCTTTTTTTTAATTACTTTAATTTTTTTTTTACTTTTAATAATTATTTTTTATTTTAATAACTGTATTTTCTTTTATATTTTTCTTTCTTTCTAGCAAACTTCCAGTGGCATTTTTCACAGAACAAGAGCAAAACATTTCACAATTTGTATGGAAACACAAAAGACCCCGAATAACTAAAGCAATATTGAGAAAGAAAAATGGAACTGGAGGAATCAGTCTCCCTGTCTTCAGACTATACTACAAAGCTATGGTAATCAAGACAGTATGGTACTGGCACAAAAACAAAAATGTAGATCAATGGAACAGGATAGAAAGCCCAGAGATAAACCCACACATATATGGTCACCTTATTTTTGATAAAGGGTGCAAGACTATACAATGGAGAAAAGACAGCCCCTTCAGTAAGTGGTGCTTGGATATTTGCAAATGAAGCAACTGACAAAGGATTAATCTCCAAAATATACAAGCAGCTCATGCAGCTCAATATCAAAAAAGGAAACAACCCAATCCAAAAATGGGTAGAAGACCTAGATAGACATTTCTCCAAAGAAGATATTCAGATCACCAACAAACACATATAAGAATGCTCAACATCACTATTCATCAGAGAAATGCAAATCAAAACTACAATGAGGCATCACTTCACACCAGTCAGAATGGACATCATCAAAAAAATCTACAAATAATAAATGCTGGAGAGGGTGTGGAGAAAAGGGAACCCTCTTGCACTGTTGGTGGGAATGTAAATTGATATAGCCACTGTAGAGAACAGCGTGGAAGTTTCTTAAAAAAGTAAAAATAGAACTACCATATGACCCAGTAATCCCACTCCTGGGCATATACCCTGTCGAATGATGCTGCCTTCACTCTTCATGTGCTGCCTATACATTTTCTCTATTTAAATAAAATATACTATCATAATAAATGTAAAGTAAGTACTAGATTATTTTTAACTTTATGTTGTTGTTTTATAATAGAAAATTATACGTAAGCTTATAAATAACTTGTGAATTTTGTTCATCTTTTTTTGATCACTGGTTTCTTTATTTTTAATATTTACTGAAGTATGGTTGATTTACAATATTTTGTTAGTTTCAGGTGTACAGTAAAGTGATTCCATTATAAATATATGTAAAAATATATATTCTTTTTTTACATTCTCTTTCATTATAGGTTATTACAAATATTGAGTAAAGTTCCCTGTGCTATACAGGTCCTTGTTGGTTATCTCTTTTATATATAGTAGTCTGTATATTTTAACCCCAAACTCCTAATTTATCCCTCAATGCCCCCCCCACTTTCCCCTTTGGTAATCATAAGTTTGTTTTCTATGTCTGTGAGTCTTCATTTTGTAAATAAGTTCATTTGTATCTTTTTTCTCAGATTCCACACATAAGCAATATCCTGATGTTTGTCTTCCTCTGTCCTAGTTATTTATAGTGAGGTGGATGCACCTAGAGTCTTTCATACAAAGTGAAGGAAGTCAGAAAGAGAAAAACAAATACCATATGCTATCACATATATATGGAATATAATTTTAAAAATGGTTCTGAAGAACATAGGGGCAGCACAGGAATTAAGATGCATACGTAGGGAATGGACTTGAGGTCACAGGGAGGGGGAAGGGTAAACTGGAACAAAGTGAGAGAGTAGCATGGACTTATATACTACCAAATGTAAAATGGATAGCTACTGGGAAGCAGCCCATCATCCAGGGAGATCAGTTTGGTGCTTTGTGACCACATAGAGGGATAGGATAGGGAAAGTGTAAGGGAGATGCAAGGGGGAGGAGATGTGGGGATATATGTATATGTATAGCTGATTCACTGTGTTATAAAGCAGAAACTAACACACCATTGTAAAGCAATTATACTTCAATGAAGATGTTAAAAAAAAAATAAAACCAACAAACCAACAAAAACCAAAAAAATAAAATTAGATTTGCCAGAGTTCACTGAGGATTCAGTGTTTATTGCATATTGTACGTGTTTGGAAATATGTAAGCTCTGTGAGAGAAAGGACTTTAGTTTGTTCATTGCTCTATCCCCAGCATCAAGAAAAATGCTTGGCACACCTAGAAGGCACTTGATTAATATTTGGGTACATACTGATATATTTGAACAAATGGCAGCCCTTCCTTCACAGGTGCATAAGCATGAAGTCAATTTAATTTCTCACAATTTGGGGGAAGGATACAATATTATTAGAACATCAACAGTTTGTAGTGATTTTCAATTGATGCTAATCTTGCCTTAGAATTATAAATTACTGTTAGTTCAGCTTCATCATTACTAATTTTAGTATGATGTGGGTTGTTTGGCTAACCCTACAATATGTAGCTCTGCACATTTGCATCAACATTATTTTGGTCTATAATTTTCCAATAACTAGACTTTAAGTCATGCCTGCAGTGAGTTCCAGATGAATCATCCATACATTTAGAGACAAAGCAGACACACACACACATCATCTGCCGAATGATGCTGCCTTCACTCTTCATGTGCTGCCTATACATTTTCTCTATTTAAATAAAATATACTATCATAATAAATGTAAAGTAAGTACTAGATTATTTTTAACTTTATGTTGTTGTTTTATAATAGAAAATTATACGTAAGCTTATAAATAACTTGTGAATTTTGTTCATCTTTTTTTGATCACTGGTTTCTTTATTTTTAATATTTACTGAAGTATGGTTGATTTACAATATTTTGTTAGTTTCAGGTGTACAGTAAAGTGATTCCATTATAAATATATGTAAAAATATATATTCTTTTTTTACATTCTCTTTCATTATAGGTTATTACAAATATTGAGTAAAGTTCCCTGTGCTATACAGGTCCTTGTTGGTTATCTCTTTTATATATAGTAGTCTGTATATTTTAACCCCAAACTCCTAATTTATCCCTCAATGCCCCCCCCACTTTCCCCTTTGGTAATCATAAGTTTGTTTTCTATGTCTGTGAGTCTTCATTTTGTAAATAAGTTCATTTGTATCTTTTTTCTCAGATTCCACACATAAGCAATATCCTGATGTTTGTCTTCCTCTGTCCGACTTACTTCAATTAGTATGATAATCTCTAGGTCCATCCATGTTGCTGCAAATGACATTATTTTATTCTTTTATTCATTAAAAGTTAGGAACAGGCAGGAATGGAGAGCATGGGTCTTTGGCCAACCTAAATGGACTGTGATGTCTCCTGCCCCACGTAAGCGATCTGTGTTCATCAAAAGGGTGAGAATCACTGTTTCACAGCCCAATGCCTTATAAGATTAGACACTGGCCCAAGACACCATCTAAAGAGCCCCAAATTTTTCAGATAACACCTCTAAGAAGTTCACCATCCTTCTATCTAATTGGATCCCTCTTTTATTCATTTCCTAGGACTACTGTAACAAATCACCACAAACTGCGTGGCTTAAAACATAAGAAATTTATTTTCTGACAGTTCTGGAAGCTCAAAGTCTGAAATCAAGGTCTTGGAGCCTTCTTCTTAGAGGTTTTGAGGAAGAATCTGTTCCAGGTTTCTCTCCTAGTTTCTGATGGCTAATGGTAATCATTGGCTTTCCTCAGCTCATAGACACGTCATGCCTGTCTCTGCCTCTGTATTCATATGGTGTTCTCCCTTGTATGTCTGTGGGTCTGTGTCCACATTTCTCTCTTCCTATGAGGATACCAGGGACTGTATTAGGGCTCACCATAATCAGGTATGACCTCATTTTAACTTGATTACATCTGCAAAGACCCTATTTTCAGATAAGCTCACATTCACAGGTATGAGGATTAGGACTTCAACATATTTTTTAAAGGACACAATTCAATCCACAACATCCTTATTTACTGATTCCTTTATGGTGTTAATCCTGTAGGCTCTGTGTCTTGTCTTCCTATCCTCAATTAGACCTATTTGATTCAGTGATCTGGTGTTTGAAGGCCCCTCAGAACCTTCCTGCTTGACCCCCTTCCTGCATCCTCTGGCCACAAATCTAAGACAGAACTATGCTTGGACAGAGTAGGATACTGATAAATGTCTGCTGGCATGATTCAGTGGCTCCCAAAGTTTCCAATAATAATTTATTTTATTTGAAAGAATCAATACCACAGAATGACTGTGCACCAAATGATCACTAATCAGAAAACTGCAAAGGATTTTAAATATATATATAAAATAAATAAATATTTAGAATATATTTATGTATAT
>NW_020172420.1:162780-182023 GCF_003031525.2 Neophocaena asiaeorientalis asiaeorientalis | reverse complement strand
GTATACTATGAATATATAAAATATAATTTAATATAAATTTATATAAATATATAAAATTATTTTTATGTTAAGATTTATATTTTTTAACTGAAAATAGTGATGTTCTAATGGCTGTTGGCATGTGTTATTGGTCCATTAATTCACTTCTCTGCAGTTTGGTGCTTCTCAAGGTCCCAAAGGCATGCATAATGGTTCAGTCACACACACACTCTATTGAACTTTTTGTGTAATTTTGTTCCAGAGAGATCAGGTTTAACCACATACACTGATTTTTAAATTGTGGCTTAAGGGCATTTTTATTTCTTATGTTCAGTGGTACTTTTTTAAAGGATGTGTAAACTCATCTGAATGAATCTGTTGAGATATCAGATAGTGTCTGCAGATATGAAGTTGGACCTCCCTTACCTAATTGCCTTTCATATGCCAATCAATGTGCACAGAGCCTAGATATTTTGCTTGAAGAAAGCACTGGTATTCTTCACCAGACATTGTAGGGAAACGATTAGAGCTTGGCCTGATCAGGAGATATTTATCAAGTGCATACCATTGTCTTAGCATCTGCCCTTTATACTGCAGTTTTCTGCTTACAATGGTCTACACACTAGTTTTGTAGGTATTTAGGAAAAGAAGTCACGTCTTATTCATATTTGTATTATTAGTAGACTGTCTACTGCATGATTCACTTAATAAGTGATTGTTGAAGTAAGTACAAGTACCTTCAATGCATTACTCTAGATGAAAGAGAGCAAGGGATCATTCGAAGAGACAGTATAGCCTTCCATATGTTATTTTGTGTAAAGAAGACAAGATCAAGAATAATGATTAAAAAGGGTTGAAGGTAAAGCTGTGAAAAATATATACTAGGTAAATATGAGCTAAAGAAACTTGGGTTCAATATGATATTATACACATAGACTTAATAGTAAACAGTATTCAATTCACACTGAAAAGATAGACTATTAGAACAGCACAATCAGTAAACTTTATGTAATGAACATGTATTGAAACTTGTAACTAACAAATTCAGAAATTCACATTCTTGTCAAGCACATATGGAACATTTCTAAAAACTTACCATAGAATCGTCCAAAATGCAAATCTTAAAAAATACCACAGAGTCAGAATAATTAAGGCCACATATTTTACTATGATAAAATTATATTAGAAGTTAGAAATGGGAAATCAATACAGAGCCAAAAGAATACCATACATTTGGAAACCACATGTCTAAATATTATGTGGATTAAAGAAGAAATCATAATGGAAATTTTAAAAGTATTTAGAAGGAAAACAAAAAACTTCCAAACATCAAGACTTGTGGGATGAATCTAAATTAGTGCTTAAAGGCTATGTCTACATAAGAAAAGCAGAAAAATTACACACTGAGTGTTCAAGTCAAGAAATTAGAAGGGCATCACAGTCAATCCAAAGAAAATAGAAAGAAGGAAATGTAAATCAGCATAAATTAAAGGAATACATATTTTTTAAAACAATAGAAAAGATTATTAGCAAAACTGATTTCTTTGAAAAGACTAATAACATTAAGAAACTTCCCAAAATCAAGTAAAAAGACAAGAAAGTAGAAATAGTAATGTTAGAAATTTAAAAATGGAACATAAGAATAATGACAAAAGAGATGCAAAACACAAGAATACTATTCATGATTTATGCCAATAAATTTGAAAGTGGTGAAATAATTTTGTGAAAATAATAATTACCAAAGAGGACCCAAGAAATATTGAAAAATCTGAATATACTAAAGAATTTATTTCAGTAATCAAAAACCTACCATGAGAAATTCAGATGATTTTACAGATGATTTTGCAGGTGATTTTGAAGGAATAAATTATCTGCATCTTATACAAATTGTTTCTGAAAATAATAAAAGCTGGGAACTTTTTTATGATGTTTGAATAACCTTGATACTAAATCCAGAAAATACAAGGAAGGACATTTGTAAACTAACCACATCTACAATGATGAAGACAATAACATCTTTCTTTCCTTCTTTCTTCCCTTCTGCATCGGCAGGCAGACTCTCAACCACTGCGCCACTAGGGAAGCCCTCTTTCTTTCTTTATAAATATCTTTATTAGAGTATAATTGCTTTACAATGGTGTGTCAGTTTCTGCTTTATAAAAAAGTGAATCAGTTATACATATATATAAGTCCCCATATCTCTTCCCCCTTGCATCTCCCTCCCTCCCACGCTCCTTATCCCACCCCTCCAGGTGGTCACAAAACACCTAGCTGATCTCCCTGTGCTATGCGGCTGCTTCCCACTAGCTATCTATTTTACGTTTGGTAGTGTATGTATATCCATGCCACTCTCTCACTTTGTCCCAGCTTACCCTTCACCCTCCCTGTATCATCAAGTCCATTCTCTAGTAGGTCTGCATCTTTATTCCTGTCTTGCCCCTAGATTCTTCTGATCATTTTCTTTTCTATTCTTTTCTATTTTTTTAGATTCCATATATATGTGTTAGCATACGGTATTTGTTTTTCTGTTTCTGACTTACTTCACTCTGTATGACAGTCTCTAGGTCCATCCACCCCACTACAAATAACTGTTTCCTTCCTTTTTATGGCTGAGTAATATTCCATTGTATATATGTGCCACGGCTTCTTTATCCATTCATCTGTTGATGGACACTAAGGTTGCTGCCATGTCCTGGCTATTGTAAATAGAGCTGCAATGAACATTTTGGTACATGACTCTTTTTGAATTATGGTTTTCTCAGGGTATATGCCCAGGAGTGGGATTGCTGGGTCATATGGGAGTTCTATTTTTAGTTTTTCAAGGAACCTCCATACTGTTCTCCATAGTGGCTGTATCAACTTACATTCCCACCAACAGTGCAAGAGGGTTCCCTTTCCTTCACACCCTCTCCAGCATTTATTGTTTGTAGATTTTTTGATGATGGCCATTCTGACCAGTGTGATATGATATCTCATGGTAGTTTTGATTTGCATTTCTCTAATGATTAATGATGTTGAGCATTCTTTCCTGTGTTTGTTGCAATCTGTATATATTCTTTGGAGAAATGCCTGTTTAGGTCTTCTGTCCATTTTTGCATTGGGTTGTTTGTTTTTTTGATATTGAGCTGCATGAGCTGCTTGTAAATTTTGGAGGTTAATCCTTTGTCAGCTGCTTCATTTGCAAATATTTTCTCCCATTCTGAGGGTTGTCTTTTTGCCTTATTTATGGTTTCCTTTGCTGTGCAAAAGCTTGTAAGTTTCATTACATGCAATTTGTATATTTTTGTTTTTATTTCCATTTCTCTAGGAAGTTGGTCAAAATGGATCTTGCTGTGATTTATGTCATAGAATGTTCTGCCTAGGTTTCCTCTAATAGTTTGATGATGTCTGGCCTTATGTTTAGGTCTTTAATCCATTTTGAGTTTATTTTTGTTTATGGTATTATGGAGTGTTCTAATTTCATTCTTTCACATGTGACTGTCCAGTGTTCCCAGCACTTATTGAAGGGGCTGTCTTTCCTCCATTGTATATTCTTGCCTCATTTTTCAAAGATAAGGTGATCATAAGTGCATGGGTATATCTCTGGGATTTCTATCCTGTTCCACTGATCTATATTTCTGTTTTTGTGCCAGTACCATACTGTCTTGATTACTGTAGCTTTGTAGTATAGTCTGAAGTCAGGGAGCCTGATTCTTCCAGCTCCGTTTTTCTTTCTCTAGATTGCTTTGGTTATTTGGGGTCTTTTGTATTTCCATATAAATTGTGAAATTTTTTATTCTAGTTCTGTGAAAAATGCCAGTGGTACTTTGCAAGGGATTACATTGAATCAGTAGATTGCTTTGGGTAGCAGAGTCATTTTCACAGTGGTGATTCTTCCAATCCAAGATCATGGTATATCTCTCCATCTATTTGAATCATCTTTAATTTCTTTCATCAGTGTCTTATAATTTTCTGCATACAGGTCTTTTGTCTCCTTAGGTAGGTTTATTCCTAGATATTTTATTCTTTTTGTTGCAATGGTAAATGGGAATGTTTCCTTAATTTCACTTTCAGAGTTTTCAACATTAGTGTATAGGAATGCAAGAAATTTCTGTGCATTAATTTTGTATCCTGCTACTTTACCAAATTCATTGATTAGTTCTAGTAGTTTTCTCGTAGCATCTTTAGGATTCTCTACGTATAGTATCATGTCATCTGCAAACAGTGACAGCTTTACTTCTTTTCCGATTTGGATTCCTTTTATTTCTTTTTCTTCTCTGATTGCTGTGGCTAAAACTTCCAAAACTATGTTGAATAATAGTGGTGAGAGTGGGCAACTTTGTCTTGTTCCTGATCTTAGAGGAAATGCTTTCAGTTTTTCACCAGTGAGAGTGATGTTGGCTGCGGATTTGTCATATATGGCTTTTATTATGTTGAGGAAAGTTCCCTCTATGCCTACTTTTTGGAGGGTTTTTATCATAAATGGGTGTTGACTTATGTCAAAAGCTTTCTATGCATCTATCAAGATGATCATATGTTTTTTCTCCTTCAATTTGTTAATATGGTGCATCACATTGATTGATTTGCATATATTGAAGAATCCTTGCATTCCTGGGATAAGCCCTACTTGATCATAGAGAATGATCCTTTTAATGTGCTATTGGATTCTGTTTGCTAGTATTTTGTTGAGGAGTTTTGCATCTATGTTCATCAGTGATATTGGCCTGTAGTTTTCTTTCTATGTGACATCTTTGGTATTGGTATCAGAGTGATGGTGGCCTGGTAGAATGAGTTTGCGAGTGTTCCTCCCTCTGCTCTATTTTGGAAGAATTTTAGAAGGATAGGTGTTAGCTCTTCTCTAATTGTTTGATAGAATTTACCTGTGAAGGCACCTGGTCCTGGGCTTTTGTTTGTTGGAAGATTTTTTTATCACAGTTTCAATTTCAGTGCTTGTGATTGGTCGGTTCATATTTTCTATTTCTTCCTGATTCAGTCTCAGAAGGTTGTGCATTTCTAGGAATTTGTTCATTTCTTCCAGGTTGTCCATTTTATTGGCATATAGTTGCTTGTAGTAATCTTTCATGATCCCTTGTATTTCTGCGGTGTCAGTTTTTACTTCTCCTTTTTCATTTCTAATTCTATTGATATGAGTCCTCTCCCTTTTTTTCTTGATAAGTCTGGCTAATGTTTTATCAATTTTGTTTATGTTCTCAAAGAACCAGCTTTTAGTTTTATTGATCTTTGCTATTGTTTCCTCCATTTCTTTTTCATTTATTTCTGATCTGATCTTTATGAATTCTTTCCTTCTGCTAACTTTGGGGTTGTTTTGTTCTTCTTTCTCTAATTGCTTTAGGTGTAAGGTTAGGTTGCTTATTTGAGATGTTTCTTGTTCCTTAAGTAGACTTGTATAGCTATAAACTTCCTTCTTAGAACTGCTTTTGCTGCATCCCATAGGTTTTGGGTCAATGTGTTTTCATTGTCATTTGTTTCTAGGTATTTTTTGATTTTGTCTTTGGTTTCTTCAGTGATCTCTTTGTTATTAAGTAGTGTGTTGTTTAGCCTCCATGGGTTTGTAATTCTTACAGAACTTTTCCTGTAATTGATATCTAGTCTCATAGCGTTGTTGTCGGAAAAGATACGTGATGATTTCAATTTTCTGAAATATACCAAGACTTGATTTGTGACCCAAGATATGATATATCCTGGAGAATGTTCCATGAGCACTTGAGAAGAATGTTTATTCTGTCGTTTTTGCAGTGTTTACTGTGAATCTCTGTCCCATGCCCAGAAAAATTGGGTTAACATCACACAGAATGAGAGACCATGTTTTTTTCTCCTTTCCTTTTCATTGCATGAATTAAAGCTAACAGGTAAAGCCAATAGACAGCCAACTTCAAATGCAAAGAGAAAGCACTAGTGACTTTTAAAAGCCATCAGCCAAATGCAACTATCTTTCCTTGTCCAGTAGCATTCACATTACCATTGTTTCCTGACCATTCTCTCATCTTGCTCTCCTGCCCCTCGCAGCAGTTCATTTGGAAATTGTAAGCCCACAGACACCCATGGCTGGTGGCAACAACTGATGCTGATTGCTCCAGGGGACCCTATAATTTAATGAACCCGTGGAACATGTCAGCTGATGAGTAGATTGGTAGATTACAAGGTCTGCCTGGATATATATTGGGAAGGTAGTGTTAGAATCTATAAGGAGACTATCCAAAGCACAAGCCAATATGCATTTAATAAATGAAACTGGGAGACTTGGTGCTTCTTTCCAGTTAAAATCCAAACAAAAGTAAACCCACAGAGTTTAACAGCCAAAGATTCATGGATCCGGTTAAGATCAGGTAGCTTCCTGTCTAAATCACTTTACTTTTATACAAGGGATATGAGGAAGAAAAGTTATGAAAATTGCCCAGAGTCACACAACATCCAAGACTTCCCCCCACCATGTGTTGGATCAGGTACCAATGTCCAGAGCATGGTATCTGATGACTGGCTTCCATCAGACATCTTCCTGTTAGAATAATGTGTCCCTGAAATGCTATTAGCTAATCTGACACATCCCCCGTGTTTATTTCATGTTAACTATACCAAATTAATTTGTCTTTGGATTTTGTTCACATAAATTCATAAGACATGGAAGAAATTGTGTGCCCTGATCCTCATTTCTACAGAAATATGGAAGCATCATCTTTCATGAGGCTTGTAACTAAAATTCTTAGTCATAGTGAGTTGGTGGGGCATCTTCACATTTATAGGCAAAAATAGCTCTACTGAATTAATCTTTATAAATGATGTTAAGCTACACCTCCCTTTTCATGTAACTAGCTAACAGGCAGTATAGCATGATGGCAATGTACTCATTATTTCAGCATCTTAGGAAATACCTTTGAACAATTTGGAAAGTGAATCCTGTGCAATATTTTGGCAAAAGCTTAAAAAGCAGCAATAATGAATGATTGCCAAATCATCAGAAGATTTTAGTACAGGAATAATTTAACATTTGACAAAATTTATGCCTATGCTTACTCCAAGTAAGAGTTTACTAAAATGATAAATGATGAATTTATTTGCAAAACTCTTTTGTTAGTTTGTGAAAACAAGCTGCAAGGAAAACTGCATTTTACAAAAGAAAACAAGCTGCATTTTACAGAAAGAATGTAAGAAGGAGAGAAACTGAGGCACAGAAAATTCAGAACCTTTTCTAAATTCTTATCATTTGGGAAAGAATTAGATCTGGGACTCAGAAAGCCAAGCTTGTTTCTAAAGTATAATGAACTGATAAAAGCATGTACTCTGAAGCCAGAATTCCTGCCTACAAATCCCAGCCTTGTGACCTTAAACAAGCTACTTAATCTCTCTGCCTCAATTTACAGGAAAGCCTCAATTTCCTTTCCTGTAAAGTGAAGATAATAATAATACCTATATCTAGGTTGGTATGAGGATTAATACATGCAAAGCACTTAGAACAAGTATATTTGATAGTGAGTGTTCCATAAATCTTAACCCTCATTAATTTATTAATTTATATGCCAGAAATTTGTTTTTCAAAAGAATTAGGATGAGAACCACAAAACACAGGAGGAGGAGGTGGAGGAGAAGAAAAAAAATAAGAGGAGGAGGAGAGGAAGGAAAGAGGGAAGGAAGGTCCAGGGTGTCATTAGCAATTGGGTTCCCCAGCAGCAGACCCCATGCAAGTGACTTATTAAGAATGTGCTCCCAGGAGACACTGGAAGGAAAGGGAAGGAAGTGGGAGCAGAAAGCTGTGTAAGGGGGGCTTCCCTGTTGAGAGGCAGTTGTTGAGAGTCTGCCTGAGAATGCAGGGGACACGGGTTCATGTCCCGGTCCGGGAAGATCCCACATGCTGCCGAGCGGCTAGGCCCATGAGCCATGGCCACTGAGCCTGTGCGTCCGGAGCCTGTGCTCCGCAACTGGAGAGGCCACAACAGTGAGAGGCCCGTGTACCACAAAAAAAAAAAAAGAAAGAAAGCTGAGTAAGGGTGTGATTCCAGGCAAAGTCTCTGTCTCAGCCTGATCCTGCAGGGGAGCTACACAGTATGAATTACACTTCTGATTTTGTCCCAACTCAGGCAAGAGTTTCATACACCTCTACCTGGCAGTCATTGATTGACATGCTTCAGGGACATGTAACTTCCAGGCACTTTTAATAGCCCTCTGCACCAGCAAAACACTACAGTAGCCCAGTTACAGTTCTTCAAATTCTCCAGAGTCAGAAGTGGGCAGTTAGAAGGAAATGCTCAAAAAGAAAGCCCAGAAATCTTTAAAGGGCTCTGAGGGACCAGAGTGGAACACGACAGGGTCTACTAAGCAGGGTTTGCCCCAGTTGTTCTCCCAGCAAGAGGCTAGTGATGGGTTTGTAGCTTGAGGGCCAGTGAAAGTCAAGCGCAAAGAAAGAGAAGGCCCAGCTGAGACGGTAAGTGCCAAGCAAGCTTATTCACTTTTCTGCAGCTTAGACACCTACACCCAAGCTTGTCTCTAGATACATTCCACAAATAATAATTTGAGTGATTTAAATGATTCCCATGTTCTGTCAGAACAATGAGAAGCATTCAGAAGAAAGCCAACCTATATGTTGTTTGACTTTCAATGGGAAGTTTTAGTTTATTTCATTCTCCTAATTTTTAATAAGCTCAGTGAGGGAGTGATGTTAATTTTGTCTTGTGTATAACATGGGTAACATTTCGCCAGGCGATCTGTCACAATCCTCACACTCTAGCAGACTCATGCAGACTGCATGTTTTTGATATTTAGGAAGTGGCATCTATATTTACATATTACTATGTATATGTAAATACATATGTGTATAGATATAAATATACATGCATCTACATACTTCGTATTTGCGTACACATACACAGATATATGGAGAGACACATCACAGCCCAGAGTGCAATTCAAAATGAACTTTTTGGATTCAGCTTCTGGTTATCAAGCTGCTTATCAGATTACAGATACATAATGCTCTGCACTCTAACATTCCTTCCCTAACCTAGACACTCACCAGATAAATTCAAGGACCAGTTAGTGTTTTCCTTTATGCCTAAGCATTTCTGACAAAATCTAAAATGTCAAGTCATAAAATAGCTTATACAGTCTACTTTGAACTGAAACTATTTTCTATCACCATTAAGATGTGATTAAGTTTAACTTCAATGAAGTCATGTGAAGATACTTACATAAATGGTTTTATCATCAGAGAATAAATATATTATGAACTATCACAAACATGGCTTTAACATAATATTTTAGTGGAAGCAGAGAACTTAGGTTGGAATCCTCATTCTGATACCTGTTACAAATGTGACTTTGGGAAAGTCCATTTTTTGGAGCCTCACAAAGGAAAAAAAACTGTCTAAGGGAATTATTAGAATTAAATGAGATAATATGAAGAACTTTTTGACTATCAAGTGCTACATGGTTGTAAAGTTTTAAGATCTCAGTGGCCGGTTATAATCAAATGTCAAAGTGATAATGGAGATAGGAATCACCCAGCTCCTGATATTAACTTATATTCTTCAGCTGGCAGCTCTGATATTGTTAGATACATTCATTCTATCTGAACAGAAATAGTACTGCAGATCTATAAAATTCACAATGAAAAGAAATATCCTTAAAATTTTGTGTTATTTGTAGAATTTTCTAGGGTTTTATACCTTGTTACTTTCAAAGTACTGTAATATATATATATATATATATCTTGGTAATGACAGTATCTGCATCTTTTTTCCTTAACCAGTAAAAGACATTCTGGAGGAGTTATAGTTTTAGTAGTGTTTAACTAATTTACCTTGACATATGTAAGTACTCTTTTAGCCCAGATAGCAGGAAATTTGGGTGATATTTTCCTGATATTTTGGTGCTATTGGGGTTTTATAAGTTGACCTAAACAGTTGCACAAGTTTCAAACACCAAGGAGGCAGGCCTTGTAGTATTTTTCTCAACTTCTGTAAACTCATTACCCATAACTAGTCTTTCCCTGTTAACTTTCTCAGCCTGAATCCAGTGTGGCAGAGCCTGGTGCTCAGTATCTGTGTACACTTGGGCAGGTTAGTTAACCTCTAAGCTTCAGTTTCCTTATCTGTAATCACGAGGTTAGAAAATATGAATGAAAGGGTCCTCTTGGTTTTTAGCACACAGCAGGCATTTAATAAGTGTTTCTTCTCTTTCTTTCCCCTCCTACTTCTTGTCCTTCTCCACCTCATTCTTTTTTCTTTCCCTTCACTATGGTTGGTTTTCAGCAACCCTACGTCCTCGCCTATTTGCTCATTTACTTTAAACCTGATATTTAAATCTGTCATATCTTAAAATTAGAAACACTATAGGGTACTGTGTCTTATGACCTAGTTGCTATTAAGCTGAAGGGTCAAGGAGACCCTGCACTTATTCAGAAAAGATAGCAACTGTGAACGGGTTGAGAGCCCTCCTTCAAAGGGCAGTTAGAGTGGTGCGGCAACAAATACTTCTCTTCATATGCTCAGGGTCCATGAGAAGAGTGACAATGTCAATGCCAAATTATGAGAAACCTGCTTAGCAACACTAGAGATCATTCCATCCATTTATCTCATATCAGCTGTCACCAGATTTAACCCTGAAACAAATCTTACTCAGATGGAAACAACAGAAGGCACTGAGGTCAATAAATGAAGATACTTATCATAAGGTGGAAAGGAGAACAATTTAGAAGACTGTTCTCTGCTTGCTAAAATGTCAGTCAAGAAGAAATTCTTTGGGTTGTGTATGGGATGTCTTTTATAAAGAGTTTTATATAATTTAGACAACTAATTCCTAGTTCCTCAGAACAAGGAAGAAAATGCATTCTTACTGTGATTCGTCCCCTGATTTTCAGTAGGTCTGCCTTGGTTTCTTTGTCTTTGGTACTGTATTTAATACTATAATGATATCCATAGAATCATAACATCTAAATATTGAAGGGACTTGGGAAATTACTTAGTCCACAGCAGTTCTAGAAAATGGTCATGCAGGTTACCTATGTTTCTATAATTATATTGTCCCTTATATTGGTCCATAATCTGCATCTCATTCAAGAATGGGTCCAAATACTTGAATTTTAGAAGAAAAAATACCTTAGAGATGATGTGTATCTGCACATTTAAATCTTATTACTACCAGGTTCCTCTTCCTCTTCCTCCTCTGCCCACTTTCTCTCCTGATTGTACTTTTCTTGAACCATATTCTGTGGTTCAGATGGTGGCACCAGCCATTAACCAAGTCAGAAATGTGCCAGTCTCCTTCAAGTCCTTTTGTTTGATTTTCACATCCAATCAGGGTATGGACAGAAGTGTAGAAAATATTGACACAAATCTGGAAAATAAGATTTCAGGAGTTAAGGCATGAAGAGGGACCCAAAAAGGAGAGTGAGAGAGAATGGTCAGAGAGAAAGAAGAGCCATGAAGAACAGGCCATAGACGGCAAAGATAGTGAGTGTGGTTAGCAGTGTGAAGTGTTGCAAGTATCCATTTTTGATGAGGGCTGCTTGGTATCTATCCATTGGATTTTGCATTGGAAGTCATGAGTGACCATTAGTGAAATAGTTGCTGTAGAGGAATTCAGTCAGATGTCAGTTGCAAGGAGCTGAAGAGTAAGGAAATAGAGACAGAAAAAGTTTTGACTCTTCTTACAAAAACTTAGCTAAAAAGAGAGAGTCATAGGGTGGCACTACAGTAAAGAGACACATATATATATCTAGTATCTATGTAGATATATATATATATATATATATATATATACTCATGTATGTATATTTATATTTGTTTATGTAATTGAGTTATATACATTATCTTTAAATTAAATAAATATGCCTTTTTTTAAATCAAAAAAAAGAAAATTTATTTCAAAGTGTGATACAAGAAAATTTCCCTAAAAAAACCTGTAGATTGTAAAAGCATTCCATGTTCCAGTACAAAAGAATAATGCAGAATGATACCAAAATGTAAGTCATCTCAATGATAAGCAAGGAGGTCTCGAGGTCTTTAGGCATTCAGGTAGGAAAAAAGTCACCTCTAAGGTAAAAAAACATTCAGGCCACTTCATATGGGGACACCATGGCAGAATTCAGTGGAATCATGTCTACAATTAGACATGGGAAAGAAATATAAAGAAAATATAAATATTTTTATATTTTGGGAAAGAAAGAAAGAAAGAAAATATAAATATTTCTGGGAAAGAAAATCTAAATATTTCTTTTTAAATTAGATGACTTCATGGTTTCCAAGATGGTGGAGGAGTAGGAGGACGCGGAGTTCATCTCTCTCCTCAAATGCATCAAGAATACATCTACAGATGGAACAATTCTCACAGAGCACCTGTTGAACACTAGCAGAGGACCTTTGACACCTAAAAGGACAAGAAAGATCCCCACATAACTGGGTAGGATTAAAGAAAGAAGAAGGGAAAAGGAAGAGGAGACGAAGCAGGATGGTACCTATGCCCTTGTTAGGGAGCTGAAGGTGAGGAGAGGTTCCCTCATCTAGGGAAGCCCCCTCACTGTCAGGGAGATCAGCTGGGGCAGAAGGGGAGATTCGGGGGCTCAGAAGAGAGCCCAGCAACCAGTCTGTTGTAGGCAGGACAGATTAAGGCCTACACAGATGGTCTGTGCCACAGCCCTGCGAAGCCAAGCCTGAGATGGGTGTCTGCTGGTGTGCACAGGAACTGGGTGCTCGAACATGGGGTTTGGAGAGCAGACCCAAGGAGGGGGCTGCTGTTGGTTGTGAGGAGACAGCCTGAGGGGATAGGAGTGAAGAAATCCACAACGGGGAATGCTTGTGGAGGAAGCGCAGACTGCCACAGAAACGAAGAGTGCAAAGGGTGGGGCTGCCATTGCAGCCTCTGTCTTCATGGACTAGCCCCTGCCTCCATAGGCACTAGGGAGGGCTCCCTCCAGAGCCAGATTACATGCCCCTGCCATCATCTCCTCCGCCTGCCTCTACCCACCCACCCCCACTGCCTGGGCGACCCAGTGGCCCCAATCACTGCCTGACGGGCTCTTGCTTTCCAGTCAATACCCCAGCACCCTCCCACCTGGGTGGCCCACATGCCCCAATCTTCACCTCAGCTCCTTCCTACCTGAAAGGCTCCTGTGCTCCAGCAATCTCTGGAGCAGACTCCAGTGGATGGAACACATGCAGAGGTGGGGTTGAAACCACAGCTGAGCACAGGGGTTGTGTGACTAAGGAAAAAGAGCTGAAATCTCTCCTTATGGCTGCACAAACTGCAGAGTTACACCTCTGCTGACAGTTCCCTAAATTCAGCAACTGAGAAACATCTGAAAGTCCAGCAAGTGCTCCTACAGCTGGGATGGGTCTGGCTTTAGCAGCTGTGGGATTTGTAGGCACATACACACAGAAGTTGGGCAAAGCCAGAGTCTGAGTTGCCTCTGTAGCTCCTACAGTGGGTCCAGGTGCACAACTACTGCAGTTTTGCGACTTGACCTCAGTGGATCTGTACCAGTGACCTGGTGAAAACAATGCCTGAGAGTCACCACAGCCAATTGCCGGCATACCCACAGTTAACCTGGGACCAAGAGCAGTGCCAACAACAGTGTACTTTGTGAGCTCTAACAATGGGTGAAAGGGGACACACAGAGCACATTCACAGGTGAACAACTCCAGACGAGGAATACTCAATGCCTTCTCTCCCAGTGGGAGTGCTCCAATTCCAATTACTTTGCACTACAGATCAGAAACATAGCTAAGAAACAAATCTGAGGGCTTCTACTCCAACAGCTAGGAAGCAGACCCTGCCCCAAACAGGGCAGTGACAACTACATAGCAAAGGGAAGGCCCCTCTCAATATCCAGGGCAAGCTCTGGTCACCACAACACCAGTCAAACCCCCTATCAAGGTGATAATGGCACAAGCCTCTGGACCAACCTCACCAATCAGGGGGCAGACACCAGAAGCAAGAGGAACTATGATCCTGCAGCCTGCAGAAAGGAGACCACAAACACAGTAAGTTAGACAAAATGAGATGACAAAGAAATATGTTGCAGACAAAGGGGCAAGACAAAAATGTATAAAAACAACTAAATGAAGAGGAGATAGGCAGTCTACTTGAAAAAGAACTCAGAGTAATGATAGTAAATGTGATCCAAGATCTTGGAAAAAGAATGGAGGCATGGACCGAGAAGATACAAGAAATGTTTAACAAAGACCTAGAAGAACTAAAGAACAAACAGAGATGAACAGTACAATAACTGAAATAAAAAATACACTAGAAAGAATAAATAGCAGAATAACTGAGGCAGAAGAACAGGTAAGTGAACTGAAATAATAGTGGAAATCACTGCCACCGAACAGAAAAAAGAAAAAGAATGAAAAGAAATGAGGACAGTCTCAGAGACTTCCAGGAAAACATTAAATGCACCAGCATTCAAATTATAGGGGTCACAGAAAAACAAGAGAAAGAGAAAGTGTCTGAGAAAATATATGAAGAGATTATAGTCGAAAACTTCCCTAACATGGACAATAGTCAATCAAGTCCAGGAAGCACAGAGAGTCCCATACAGGACAAACCTAAGGAGAAACATGCTGAGACACATATTAATCGAACTAACAAAAATTAAACACAAAGAAAAAATATTAAAAGCAGCAAGGGAAAAGCAACAAATAATATACAAGGGAACTCCCGTAAGGTTAACAGCCGATTTCTCAGGAGAAACTCTACAAGGCAGAAGGGAGTGGCAGGACATATTTAAAGTGATGAAAGGGAAAAATCTACAGCCAAGATTACTCTACCCAGCAAGGATCTCATGCAGATTTGACAGAGAAATCAAAAATTTTACAGACAAGCAAAATCTAAGAGAATTCAGCACCACCAAACCAGCTTTACAACAAATGCTAAAATAACTTCTCTAGGTGGGAAACACAAAAGAAGAAAAAGACCCACAAAAACAAACCCAAAACAATTAAGAAAATGGTAATAAGAGCATACATATTGATAATTACCTTGAATGTAAATGGATTAAATGCTCCAACCAAAAGACACAGACTGGCTGATTAGATACAAAAACAAGACTCATATATATGCTGTCTACAAGAGACCCACTTCAGACCTAGGGACACATACAGACTGAAAGTGAGGGCATGGACAAAGATATTCCATGCAAATGGAAATCAAAAGAAAGCTGGAGTAGTAATACTCATATCAGATAAAATCGACTTTAAAATAAAGACTGTTACAAGAGACAAGGAAGGACATTACATAATGATTAAGGGATCAATCCAAGAAGAAGATATAACAGTTATAAATATTTATGCAACCAACATAGGAGTACCTCAATACATAAGGCAAATGCTAACAGCCATAAGAGGGGAAATCGACAGTAACACAATCATAGTATAAGGGACTTTAACACCCCACTTTCACCAATGGACAGATCATCCAAAATGAAAATAAATAAGGAAACACAAGCTTTAAATGATACATTAAACAAGATGGACTTAATTGATATTTATAGGACATTCCATCTGATAACAGGAGAATACAATTTATAAATAAGTGCACATGAAACATTCTCCAGGATGGATCACATCTTGGGTCACAAATCAGTAAATTTAAGAAAACTGAAATCATATCAAGGATCTTTTCTGACCACAATTCCTTGAGATTAGAAATCAATTACAGAAAAAGCACTGTAAAAAACACAAACATACGGGGGCTAAACAATATGTTACTAATAACCAATGGATCACTTAAGAAATCTAAGAGGAAATTTAAAAATACCTAGAGAGGGCTTCCCCGGTGGCACAGTGGTTGAGAGTCTGCCTGCCGATGCAAGGGACATAGGTTTGTGCCCCAGTCCGGGAGGATCCCACGTGCCACAGAGCAGCTGGGCCCGTGAGCCATGGCAGCTGAGCCTGCATGTCCGGAGCCTGTGCTCTGCAACAGGAGAGGCTACAAGAGTGAGAGGTCCGCGTACCGCAAAAAAAAAAAAAAACAAAAAAAAACTTAGAGAAAAATGACGAGGAAAACATGACGATCCAAAACCTATGGGACTCAGCAAAAGCAGTTCTAAGAGGGAAGTTTATAGCAATACAATCTTACCTCAAGAAACAAGAAAAATCTCAAATAAACACATAGCCTTACATCAAAAGCAACTAGAGAAAGAAGAACAAACAAAACCCAAAGTTAGTAGAAGGAAAGAAATCATAAAGTTCAGAGCAGAAATAAAGGAAATAGAGACAAAGAAAACAAAAGCAAAGATCAGTGAAACTAAAAGCTGGTTCTTTGAGAAGATAAACAAAATTGATAAACTTTTAGCTATACTCATCATGAAAAAAAGGGAGAGGATTCAATAAAATTAGAAATGAAAAAGAAGTTACAATGGATACCACAGATGTACAAAGGATCATAAGAAATGACTACAAGCAACCAATAAAATGGACAACCTGGAAGAAATGGACAAATTTTTAGAAAGGTACAATCTTCCAAGACTGAACCAGGAAGAAATAGAAAATATAAATAGACCAATCGCAAGTAACTGAAATTGAATCTGTGATCAAAAATCTTCCAACAAACAAAAGTCCAGGACCAGATGGCTTCACAAGCCAATTGTATCAAACATTGAGAGAAGAGCTAACACCTACCCTTGTAAAACTCTTCCAAAAAACTGAGAGGAAGGAGCACTCCTAAGCTCATTCTACGAGGCCACCATCACCCCGATACCAAAACCAGACAAAGATATCACAATAAAAGAGAATTATAGGTCAATATCACTGATGAACATAGATGCAAAAATCCTCAACAAAATACTAGCAAACTGAATCCAACAATACGTTAAAAGGATCATACACCATGATCAAGTGTTATTTATCCCAGGGATGCAAGGATTTTTCAAAATCCACAGATCAATCAGTGTGGTACATGACAACAAGAAATTGAAGAATAAAAACCATATGATCATCTCAATAGATTCAGAAAAGGTTTTTGACAAAATCAACGTCCATTTATGATAAAATCTCTCCAGAAAGTGGGCATAGAGGGAGCCTACCTCAACATAATAAAGGCCATATATGACAAACCCACAGCAAACATCATTCTCAATGGTGAAAAGCTGAAAGCATTTCCTCTAAGATCAGGAACAAGACAAGGATGTCCACTGTTGCCACTATTATTCAACATATGTTTGGAAGTCCTAGCCATGGCAATCAGAGAAGAAAAAGAAATAAAAGGAATCCAAAATGGAAAAGAAGAAGTAAAGCTGTCACTGTTTGCAGATGACATGATACTATATGTAGAAAACCCTAAAGATGATGCCAGAAAACTACTAGAGCTAATCAATGAATTTGGTAAAGTAGCAGAATACAAAATTAATGCACAGAAATCTCTTGCATTCCCATACACTAACAACAGAAGATCAGAAAGACAAATCAAGGAAACAATCCCATTTACCATCACATCAAAAAGAATAAAATACCTAGGAATAAACCTACCTAAGGAAACAAAAGACCTGTATGCAGAAAACTCTAAGATACTGATGAAAGAAATAAAAGATGACATAAACAGATGCATAAATATACAGTATTTTTGGATTGGAAGAATCAATACTGTGAAAATGACTGTTCTACCCAAAGCAATCTATAGATTCAATGCAATCCCTATCAAACTACCAATGGCATTTTTCACAGAATTAGAAAAAAAAATTTACAATTTGTATGGAATCACAAAAAACCTGGAGTAGCAAAGCAATCTTGAGAAAGAAAAATGGAGCTGGAGGAATCAAGCTCCCTGACTTCAGACTATACCACAAAGCTACAGTAATAAGGACAATATGGTACTGGCACAAAACCAGAAATATAGATCAATGGAACATGATAGAAAACCTAGAGGAAAACCCATGCACCTATGGTCACCTAATCTATGACAAAGGAGGCAAGAATATACAATGGAGAAAAGACAAACTCCTCAATAAATGGTGCTGGGAAAACTGGACAATTACATGTAAAAAAATGAAATTAGAGCGCTCCCTAACACCATACACAAAAATAAACTCAAAATGGATTGAAGCCCTAAATGTAAGGCTGAATACTATAAAACTCTTAGAGGAAAACATAAGCAGAACACTCTTTGACATAAATCTCAGCAATATCTTTTTCAATCCATCTCTTAGAATAATGAAAATAAAACCAAAAATAAACAAATGGGACCTAATTAAACTTAAACCTTTTGCACAGCAAAGGAAACCATAAACAAGATGAAAAGACAACCCTCAGAATGGGAGAAAATATTTGCAAATGAAGCAACCAACAGGGGATTAACTCCAAATTATACAAACAACTCATGCAGCTCAATATCAAACAAACAAACAACCCAATCAAAAAATGGGCAGAATATCTAAACAGACATTTCTCCAAAGAAGACACACAGATGGTTAAAAAACATATGAAAACATACTCAACATCACTAATTATTAGAGAAATGCAAATCAAAACTATAATGAGCTATTTCCTCACACTTGTCAGAATGGCCATCATCAAAATATCTACAAATGATAAATTCTGGAGAGGGTATGGAGAAAAGAGAACCCTCCTACACTGTTGGTGGGAATGTATATTGGTACAGCCACTATGGAGAACAGTATGGATATTTCTTAAAAAACTAAAAATAGAGCTACCATATGATCTAGCAATCCCACTCGTGAGCATATACCCAGAGAAAACCATAATTCAAAAAGATACACGTACCTCCGTGTCCATTGCAGCACTATTTATAATAGCCAGGACATGGAAGCAACCTGAATGTCCATCAACAGAGGAATGGATAAAGAAGATGTGGTACACATATGCAATGGAATATTACTCAGCCTTAAAAAAGAACAAAATCACGCCATTTGCAGCAACATGGATGGATCTAGAGATTGTCATACTGAGTGAAGTAAGTCAGAGAAAGACAAATATCATATGATATGGCATATATATGCATTTGAACTTATCTACAAAACAGAAATAGAGTGACAGATGTAGAAAACAAACTTATGGTTACCAGGATTTATGGGGGGGATAAATTGGGAGATTGAGATTGACATATACACACTACTATATATAAAATATATAACTAATAAGAAACTATTGTATAGCACAGGGAGCTCTACTCAATACTCTGTAGTGGCCTGTATGGGAAAAGAATCCAGAAAAGAGTGGATGTATGTATAATTGTTCACTTTGCTGTACACCTGAAACTAACACAGCATTATAAATCAACTATACTCCAATAAAAATTTTAAAAATAAATTATGTGAACTCAT
>NW_020172420.1:100395-162242 GCF_003031525.2 Neophocaena asiaeorientalis asiaeorientalis | reverse complement strand
GATACAAAAACAAGACTCATATATATGCTGTCTACAAGAGACCCACTTCAGACCTAGGGACACATACAGACTGAAAGTGAGGGCATGGACAAAGATATTCCATGCAAATGGAAATCAAAAGAAAGCTGGAGTAGTAATACTCATATCAGATAAAATCGACTTTAAAATAAAGACTGTTACAAGAGACAAGGAAGGACATTACATAATGATTAAGGGATCAATCCAAGAAGAAGATATAACAGTTATAAATATTTATGCAACCAACATAGGAGTACCTCAATACATAAGGCAAATGCTAACAGCCATAAGAGGGGAAATCGACAGTAACACAATCATAGTATAAGGGACTTTAACACCCCACTTTCACCAATGGACAGATCATCCAAAATGAAAATAAATAAGGAAACACAAGCTTTAAATGATACATTAAACAAGATGGACTTAATTGATATTTATAGGACATTCCATCTGATAACAGGAGAATACAATTTATAAATAAGTGCACATGAAACATTCTCCAGGATGGATCACATCTTGGGTCACAAATCAGTAAATTTAAGAAAACTGAAATCATATCAAGGATCTTTTCTGACCACAATTCCTTGAGATTAGAAATCAATTACAGAAAAAGCACTGTAAAAAACACAAACATACGGGGGCTAAACAATATGTTACTAATAACCAATGGATCACTTAAGAAATCTAAGAGGAAATTTAAAAATACCTAGAGAGGGCTTCCCCGGTGGCACAGTGGTTGAGAGTCTGCCTGCCGATGCAAGGGACATAGGTTTGTGCCCCAGTCCGGGAGGATCCCACGTGCCACAGAGCAGCTGGGCCCGTGAGCCATGGCAGCTGAGCCTGCATGTCCGGAGCCTGTGCTCTGCAACAGGAGAGGCTACAAGAGTGAGAGGTCCGCGTACCGAAAAAAAAAAAAAAACAAAAAAAAACTTAGAGAAAAATGACGAGGAAAACATGACGATCCAAAACCTATGGGACTCAGCAAAAGCAGTTCTAAGAGGGAAGTTTATAGCAATACAATCTTACCTTAAAAAAAAAAAAAACAAAAAAAAACTTAGAGAAAAATGACGAGGAAAACATGACGATCCAAAACCTATGGGACTCAGCAAAAGCAGTTCTAAGAGGGAAGTTTATAGCAATACAATCTTACCTCAAGAAACAAGAAAAATCTCAAATAAACACATAGCCTTACATCAAAAGCAACTAGAGAAAGAAGAACAAACAAAACCCAAAGTTAGTAGAAGGAAAGAAATCATAAAGTTCAGAGCAGAAATAAAGGAAATAGAGACAAAGAAAACAAAAGCAAAGATCAGTGAAACTAAAAGCTGGTTCTTTGAGAAGATAAACAAAATTGATAAACTTTTAGCTATACTCATCATGAAAAAAAGGGAGAGGATTCAATAAAATTAGAAATGAAAAAGAAGTTACAATGGATACCACAGATGTACAAAGGATCATAAGAAATGACTACAAGCAACCAATAAAATGGACAACCTGGAAGAAATGGACAAATTTTTAGAAAGGTACAATCTTCCAAGACTGAACCAGGAAGAAATAGAAAATATAAATAGACCAATCGCAAGTAACTGAAATTGAATCTGTGATCAAAAATCTTCCAACAAACAAAAGTCCAGGACCAGATGGCTTCACAAGCCAATTGTATCAAACATTGAGAGAAGAGCTAACACCTACCCTTGTAAAACTCTTCCAAAAAACTGAGAGGAAGGAGCACTCCTAAGCTCATTCTACGAGGCCACCATCACCCCGATACCAAAACCAGACAAAGATATCACAATAAAAGAGAATTATAGGTCAATATCACTGATGAACATAGATGCAAAAATCCTCAACTAAAAAAGGGAGAGGATTCAATAAAATTAGAAATGAAAAAGAAGTTACAATGGATACCACAGATGTACAAAGGATCATAAGAAATGACTACAAGCAACCAATAAAATGGACAACCTGGAAGAAATGGACAAATTTTTAGAAAGGTACAATCTTCCAAGACTGAACCAGGAAGAAATAGAAAATATAAATAGACCAATCGCAAGTAACTGAAATTGAATCTGTGATCAAAAATCTTCCAACAAACAAAAGTCCAGGACCAGATGGCTTCACAAGCCAATTGTATCAAACATTGAGAGAAGAGCTAACACCTACCCTTGTAAAACTCTTCCAAAAAACTGAGAGGAAGGAGCACTCCTAAGCTCATTCTACGAGGCCACCATCACCCCGATACCAAAACCAGACAAAGATATCACAATAAAAGAGAATTATAGGTCAATATCACTGATGAACATAGATGCAAAAATCCTCAACAAAATACTAGCAAACTGAATCCAACAATACGTTAAAAGGATCATACACCATGATCAAGTGTTATTTATCCCAGGGATGCAAGGATTTTTCAAAATCCACAGATCAATCAGTGTGGTACATGACAACAAGAAATTGAAGAATAAAAACCATATGATCATCTCAATAGATTCAGAAAAGGTTTTTGACAAAATCAACGTCCATTTATGATAAAATCTCTCCAGAAAGTGGGCATAGAGGGAGCCTACCTCAACATAATAAAGGCCATATATGACAAACCCACAGCAAACATCATTCTCAATGGTGAAAAGCTGAAAGCATTTCCTCTAAGATCAGGAACAAGACAAGGATGTCCACTGTTGCCACTATTATTCAACATATGTTTGGAAGTCCTAGCCATGGCAATCAGAGAAGAAAAAGAAATAAAAGGAATCCAAAATGGAAAAGAAGAAGTAAAGCTGTCACTGTTTGCAGATGACATGATACTATATGTAGAAAACCCTAAAGATGATGCCAGAAAACTACTAGAGCTAATCAATGAATTTGGTAAAGTAGCAGAATACAAAATTAATGCACAGAAATCTCTTGCATTCCCATACACTAACAACAGAAGATCAGAAAGACAAATCAAGGAAACAATCCCATTTACCATCACATCAAAAAGAATAAAATACCTAGGAATAAACCTACCTAAGGAAACAAAAGACCTGTATGCAGAAAACTCTAAGATACTGATGAAAGAAATAAAAGATGACATAAACAGATGCATAAATATACAGTATTTTTGGATTGGAAGAATCAATACTGTGAAAATGACTGTTCTACCCAAAGCAATCTATAGATTCAATGCAATCCCTATCAAACTACCAATGGCATTTTTCACAGAATTAGAAAAAAAAATTTACAATTTGTATGGAATCACAAAAAACCTGGAGTAGCAAAGCAATCTTGAGAAAGAAAAATGGAGCTGGAGGAATCAAGCTCCCTGACTTCAGACTATACCACAAAGCTACAGTAATAAGGACAATATGGTACTGGCACAAAACCAGAAATATAGATCAATGGAACATGATAGAAAACCTAGAGGAAAACCCATGCACCTATGGTCACCTAATCTATGACAAAGGAGGCAAGAATATACAATGGAGAAAAGACAAACTCCTCAATAAATGGTGCTGGGAAAACTGGACAATTACATGTAAAAAAATGAAATTAGAGCGCTCCCTAACACCATACACAAAAATAAACTCAAAATGGATTGAAGCCCTAAATGTAAGGCTGAATACTATAAAACTCTTAGAGGAAAACATAAGCAGAACACTCTTTGACATAAATCTCAGCAATATCTTTTTCAATCCATCTCTTAGAATAATGAAAATAAAACCAAAAATAAACAAATGGGACCTAATTAAACTTAAACCTTTTGCACAGCAAAGGAAACCATAAACAAGATGAAAAGACAACCCTCAGAATGGGAGAAAATATTTGCAAATGAAGCAACCAACAGGGGATTAACTCCAAATTATACAAACAACTCATGCAGCTCAATATCAAACAAACAAACAACCCAATCAAAAAATGGGCAGAATATCTAAACAGACATTTCTCCAAAGAAGACACACAGATGGTTAAAAAACATATGAAAACATACTCAACATCACTAATTATTAGAGAAATGCAAATCAAAACTATAATGAGCTATTTCCTCACACTTGTCAGAATGGCCATCATCAAAATATCTACAAATGATAAATTCTGGAGAGGGTATGGAGAAAAGAGAACCCTCCTACACTGTTGGTGGGAATGTATATTGGTACAGCCACTATGGAGAACAGTATGGATATTTCTTAAAAAACTAAAAATAGAGCTACCATATGATCTAGCAATCCCACTCGTGAGCATATACCCAGAGAAAACCATAATTCAAAAAGATACACGTACCTCCGTGTCCATTGCAGCACTATTTATAATAGCCAGGACATGGAAGCAACCTGAATGTCCATCAACAGAGGAATGGATAAAGAAGATGTGGTACACATATGCAATGGAATATTACTCAGCCTTAAAAAAGAACAAAATCACGCCATTTGCAGCAACATGGATGGATCTAGAGATTGTCATACTGAGTGAAGTAAGTCAGAGAAAGACAAATATCATATGATATGGCATATATATGCATTTGAACTTATCTACAAAACAGAAATAGAGTGACAGATGTAGAAAACAAACTTATGGTTACCAGGATTTATGGGGGGGATAAATTGGGAGATTGAGATTGACATATACACACTACTATATATAAAATATATAACTAATAAGAAACTATTGTATAGCACAGGGAGCTCTACTCAATACTCTGTAGTGGCCTGTATGGGAAAAGAATCCAGAAAAGAGTGGATGTATGTATAATTGTTCACTTTGCTGTACACCTGAAACTAACACAGCATTATAAATCAACTATACTCCAATAAAAATTTTAAAAATAAATTATGTGAACTCATCAATTTATAGGCTGAAAAGAATGGGAATAAATAAGGAACTGTCTAAGAAATAGAAAAGAGATAAAGTATTTGAGGATGATCATGAAAATAAATGGTATGAGATGAGACTGAGAACATAGTTATAAGCGTTGACTGGAATGAGGATCCTTACTAGTGTGAGCAGAGGGAAGGAATAAAGTATATGTAGAGCTATAGATTATTTGGCTTTTAGCAGAAAAAAAAATTAAAAATTCTTTAGATGTTTTTTAATTCTTGAAAAGTTCATAATTCATATCAGAAGAATTGTGTTCTCAAAAAGAAAATGCCTTGACTTTCAAAAGGAAAAGTCCTCTTGAGAGTAAAAGATGGAAATCTAACATCATGGTCTGGGTGGCTCTCAAACTTTGTGGTCCCAGGATCCCTTCATACTCTTAAAAAAGTATCAAAGGCCTCCAAGAGTTTCTTTTTATGTGTCATATGTGTTGTAATTATTGGTATTTACATTGTTAGATATTGAAATAGAAATTTAAGAAATTTTTATTTTTAAAAAATAACAAGCCAATTAAATTCTAATGAAATGACATCTTTTTATGAAAAATAGTTATATTTTAAAAAAGTTAGTGACAAGAGTGCTATTGTTTTATATTTTTGCAAATCTCTCTCTAGTCTTTGTTAATATAAGACAGCTGGATTCCCATATCTAACTTTACATTTTATGTGTCACAATATCCCATGTCATGCAACTTCTGGAAAACTCATTATACTCTATAGAGAAAATGACTTGGAAAAAGGCAAATAATTTCTTAATTATATTATAAAAATAGCTTTTCTCTTACAGATCCCTTAAAAAGGTCCTAGTGACACTACAAGTGTCCCCGACAACACTTTGAGAACTGCTATTCTATGATTAGGCCAGGATAGAGTAGAATTACTCTGCATTATAGAGAAGGACGAATTTGAAGTTTCTGGAAGGAACATTTCTTGAGAGAAATGAGGAAACAGAATAAATATATCAAAGATGGGTAATGGTCAGGTTCCGAGGGGGTATTAAGGAGAAAGGCCTGAGAAAATGGCATCAAGCTGGGTCTTTAAGGGGCTTATCGCCAGTATGAAATTCCAGGTCATAAGGAATGGCCAGTGCGTTTTAGGATAGTAACGTCTAATCTTCAATATTAAGAATAACCCCTACTGTTCTAGGTCCTAAATCCATTTAGTCACCCAAACTACGAGTGCATGTTTGTTATACATCAAAGAAGAATGGTAGGTTTGAGAGTGAGAATGATGTTTTTCACAGTAGAAAGAAAATTTCAGTGGGGGCAGATTCAAGGGATGCATAAGCCATCACCACCATGGTAAAACACTTTGGCACTCATTGTAGGCATGTAATTAGGGTTCAATTTTTTCTTTAAACCTTAAAGATGTTACCTAGGCAGTGGGCACCTAGGTATGTCGTAATCAGAAATAAGATATTGGATAGTTGAGTCAGATCAGGCTGGATTGCCTAAACTTTCTGCGTGCACCAAGAAAGTCCTGAAAATGAGAGATGTGGGAATTGGGAAAGGGGTTGAGGAGAGCAACAGGTATCTTTAATAGTTGCTGGGTGAAGTGTTTCATAGTTTCTGAGACTAACAGATATTTTTACTAGCTCCAAAAAAATAGAACGAATAGTGTTCTATTACAGAGAGAGAAAGAAAGAGAGAGAGAGAGGTTTATTTTAAGGAATTGGCTCAGGCAACTGTGGGGGCTGGCAAGTCTGAAATCTGCTGAGCAGACTGGCAGCCTGGAGATGGCGGAAGAGTTGATACTGCAGTCTTATGCTTGAAGTCAGTGGAGGCAAAATTCCTTCTTTCTTGGGAGACCTCAGTCTTTTAAGATTTTCAATTGATTGGATGGTACTCAACCACATTATGGAGGATAATCTGCTTTTCTCAAAGCCTACTGATTAAACTGTTAATTGCATCTAAAAAAATACCTTCACAGCAACACCTAGACTGGTGCTTGACCATAGACTAGCCAAGTTGACACATGAAATTAATCATTTCAGGGGTCATGGATAGGTTGGACCAAGGACCAAGGACAAATAAAGGAATGCCGTGTAATAACAAGGGTCCAGATGAGGCTGGAAACTACTCTTTTATTGTGTTACTACTCCACATGATTGTTGGGATTTTCTCAAGCAGTACTTAGAGTTTGGATATAGGAGTAGAGAAGATGAATTATGTGAATGTCCCAGGAATGGAGTTAAGATCTGACATTGTATAAGGACTGTGAGGAAAATGAGTGACTGTTGACAGAATATTTGTGTAATCACCATAGGTCAGGGCTATTCAGGGAAAGGAGTCTGTGTGATTGACAGACAATGAAGTGATCTGGAGACTTCAGGGCTCTATGGCATAAAGTGCAGGGGTGGTGGGAATAGGTGTATGAGAGAGGTGACAGCTTGGAAAATATAGGAAATTGTTGACAAAGAATTAAATGCTAAAGTTTGATATTACATGTTAGAATGATTCAGAATGATGAGAAATTCAAGGAGTGGTTTTCACGGCCACTGGAATTGTGAATGATAAGGAACTGTGAGATTTGGATTTGGAATGGGATTTCCACATATTTGCTGGAGCCACCTAGGATGGTGGCTAAATTTGAGCTAAAGCTTTGATTCATATGCTAACATTTATAATTAATGAGGGGCATAAGAAAGTTGGGAGAGAGAAGTAGTCAGTCGTGTGTGACCAGATGCCACATAACTCAAAGATGGAGTATTATAATTTGGAAATAGCCAGGCAAAGCAAGAATAATGCCAAAAATCTCATGAGACTTGTGGGGTTATGAAAGTCAGGAGAATAAGAAGCTTCCATTAGGGAAGGTGTAAGGAAAACAGCAGAATGATTTTGGTAAAGGCCAAGATAGGGAAAAAGTATCTTTTAATGAGTCTGAGTATATAATTTACTTTCCATGAAATGGGAGCTTGAGAATATGCACTTAAGATTTGTTAGAAGAGTGGAGGTTCTAGAATTTCCATACAGGAGAGGGTTACAGGTAGAGAAGTGGTTGGAAGTGGAGTCTTGGAGACTTGTCTGGAAGCTGCATTTGCAGAGTAAGTACCTTGTTTCCTTAGATCGCTGAATACAGAACTCTCTGTAATCTACCCCCTTGGCTTCTCGGCTCATTTGCATGGAGGTAGGTGATGGGGAGGCCAGAGGAGTTTGGGATGACAGAATGAAAGATTTCTAGGGCTAACATTTCAGCTAATGGTGATAGGAGGGCAAGTGAAATGAGCTAGTATCCAGGTCTGGAGTCTACCATGACTGTTCAAAGAGAATCACAGAGGATGAAATCAATGCTGTGGAGGGCGCACAGCTGTGACTATGATAAGGCAGAGTCAGGTTTAGGGCTGGCAAGTCAAGGACCTGGACAATTGGTTCATTCCTACTCATCTCCTAAAACTCAATTCAAAAGTCACTTTATAGAAGATGATTTTCCTGACCCTCCCTCTCATACAGGAACAATTGTTTTTTCCTTTAACCTGAGCATGCTTTTATCAGAGCTCTTACAACACCTTTTGGTTTATATCTCAATCTCCTATCCTCAAATCTAGGCTTTTTTGAAAGCAAAAGCACTACTTTTTGTGATGTTTTGCCTATGGTGCTGAATGTCTGATATTTAGTATAAGCATGAAAGTTATTGTTGCCACACAATAAGTGGCAAAGCTGAGTTAAACTTGGTAATCCATTCATTCATTTGATAAAAATGTATTGAGCACCTACTATGTGCTAAGACCTAGAGAAGTGATCATGATGGAAATTGGTCTGTACCCTCATGCTGCTTAAAACCTGGGAAGATTTTTACTTTCTTGATCTCCATCAAGCATGAAAATCTTGAAAAGGTATCGGTGATAATGCCGTAGAGTTCAGACTTCATTCCAGTCACCCTAGGATCCCAGGGGCAGGAGATTTTCTGATGTCACAGTTCAATTTGTCTCTTTCAAGCAGCATTATTTATTGCTTCACCTCTCAACCTCATACTGTGTGTCTGCCCTGATACACCTCAGCAAAACCATGACAGTGAGCGCATGGCTTTTTCTCAATCAGAGCAAGGCTACTTGTCAAAGGACAGCAGGTTTCACTGGGTTGGAATCGTGGTTTTAAAACTAGAGGGGGCTCTATGGAGAAGGGAGTGGGCACAGACTGAACTAGCCAACATGCTTCTGGGTGGACTGGCCAAAGAGAAAGGAACTGTCAGCACTCAAGATGAATATGGGAGAAAACAACATGGTACATGTCAGACAATTCAATAAGTAAACGAAGGTATTTAAACAACATCACTTAGGCATTTCATTTGGTGGAAGAAAATGAGACTAATGTCCCAAGGGGACTGAAACAGCAATTATCTGCATTGCTTCATTGATGCTTCTTCCCTCCCCACTTTCACTTCTCTCCTTCCACTCAACATTCTAAGGTCTTACCTATATCTTCTCCATTTCCGTAGAGAGAAATACCTTTAAGTTTGATAAACTCAGTGGTCTACCAGTGCCAGACCAGCATGGCTTGTCCAGTTCCCTTCACCTGGAAGAAAAGGGATACCAGGATCAAGGCAAGTGTGCCTTCTCAGTCCCTTCAGAAACAGTTCATTCCAAAAGACTCGTAAGAGGTAATCTTTACACTATGCTTTGTGCCCTTCATCACGATTCTATTGTCAACCATGTGAGCTCAACTGTTAACTGCTCACTTTAAAAAAATGATCTCTTCCCCCACCCTCATTTTGCCCAGTAACAGCCTCACAAAAAATAGCACCTGCCGTCGCTCACAGAGACAAATAAGAGAAAACAGAAAACTAAAGGCGAGAAGCATGAGAATACCATTAATGCCTGATGACTGATCTTGTTAGCGTGCATAGTGCGTTCTCAGATTTTTCCAGAACCTTAGATCTCTCTACTGAACAACCACAAATGCGCACACATACACACACACACAAAAGCACTTTGGAACGGGCTGTGTAGCTCCCCCCACCCTCTGCCTGGAGCTTGATTGTCAGTCTCATACACAAACCCAGACAATGCTCTCAATAGGCATCTTTTGGGGAGACAATTGCAGAAAGCATGATAACGGGATTTGTCACCCTGATGTGGCTGCTGTTTCAGCAAGCATTTCAATAATGAAAGAAAGTTTTACTAATTGTAAATGTGAATGAATTTCAGCTGTCTCCTCTTAAAAAAAAAATTCTTTTGGAAGAAAGCCAATTAAGATCATCTGTCTAATGCATCTCTTCACCCCCACTGTAACAATATGTCAGTTATAATAGATGTCTAATAAACTCAGACTTCTCAGGACAGGGTGCTGAGCATGCTGAAAGAAGGAGCGATCAGAGCCTCTACCTGCACAATGTTTGGAGGTGACTGATGAAACTTCTCTCTACGAAAGTTTAATCCATAGGGCGGTAGAGCTGGGGGGCATTTACAATACATCAACACGCCAAGAAAAACTGGATTTCAAAACAATCATCTTCCCTACTGGCGGCCTGGTGCACTGATTGTCATTTTTCCAGGGAATTGTAGAAGTTGTCAAACTCCGTAGCCTGGCTCCTGGATGCCTGTTGCCTTACATCCCGAGAGGAAGCCTTTACCTGAGGGAGAACGCACAAGCAGCTTCAGAAACTGGAGCCTAAGCAATCTTGTTGGCAAATTCTCTTTCATGAAGAAATCTTCATATAAAACCTATTCCCCTACAAGTGTGAGACATTATCTCTTGCTATCTCAGCTGCTGCTCTAGGCTGCTCAGCTAGCTGACTTTACTTGTCGAAGGCCAAGCTATAGTTAGTCCATTTAGGGCACTCTGCTCTGTCCTTTGGAGTCAGTCAAAGGTACTGTCCTCACTGGGACACACACTGTGTTCAACCCACCATGGAGACTAAATCACTTTCACTAAAGTCCCAGTCCGGCCATTATGCTCACATTAACATCACCGTTGCTTTTGCCAGCATCAACATTGCCTGCACTGCCACCTTCGCCATCGCAGTTTGTACTAATAGCATGGAACTTGCCAACACTTCTGCTATTGTCTACAGTAACATCATTGCCATCTTTGTTACCACTGCCACCAGAATCATTGACATTTCTGTGGTAAGTTGCATAATGGTCCCCAAAGATATCCAGGTTCTGATCCCTGGAACCTGTAAATATTACCTATGGCAAAAGGTACTTTGAAGATGTGATTAAATTAAGGATCTAGAGGTGGGGAGATTATCCTGGATTATCCAGGGCTTCTAATGTAATCATAAGGGATACAGAGTTTGTATTTCTCAAAATGGCATTTTGACACTGTTCTTCACCAGGGAAGGAGATAGTTAAGATGAGCAGCTTAGATATTTGTGCAGAAGTCCTAGATAGTGTCTCTTCTCTTTTTAATCTAGATTATTCCATGAGGATAGTATGGAATTTATCTCAAATTGACAGAAGGCAATTGCTCTGCAAGCAAAGAGTAAATAGTGATGGCCCATTCATTTTCTTACCTCAACAGTGCAAACCTCAAACAGGAGGAAAAGTATCTTCTTTCCTCCAATTTCCCTTGATCTATCATCCCGGCCACCCATGGCATATGCAGATGATTTTGAGAATATTCAGTTGTGGGTAAGTTATATGTTTAAAAATTAATAGATATAGGAATGAATTTTTTGACTGTTTTTTTTTAAATAAACCCATTGATGAAGTTATTTGATATTTCATACTCCAAGTAAAAAGAAAGCAGTTAGAATAGGAAGAAAGTTATCAATTTTGTTTCTTACCATTGGCAGGATTTACTATCTATTTGCACATGGCTGGGTCCTGGGCAGGGTGGCCTTGCTTTCCTGGAGCTACAATGAACCTGAATAATTTAGATTAGGTGACTTCACTAGTTGAATTTACCATATAATTAGCTCACGGTTTTCACTTCACTTTGCCATGCAAGTCCATTTTAAAAAGTAAAACTCATTCTAATTTAACTGTTTTCTAAATACTTCAGATCAAAGCTTGGCCAACCAATTTGTGTAGTTAGGAAAAGAATGTATCTCCTTTGAGTTATATTTTTGAAGATTCAATGAAGTATTGATATGCTAAAAATAATTTATTTTTCCCTTTATAAATGTAATATAATTACATTACAAACACTTTGTCAAAAAACACATAATCCTATCCCTTGGACATAACCATTTGTAGCAATTTTCTATTTTTTCATTCTTTTTTTCCCTATGCCTATAATAGTCACATAATTAAAACTAGAGTGTAAGTACCATTTAAAAAACTTTAAATAAAATATTTTAAAAATTTTGCATTATTTTTCATTGAAAATTATGGATAATCTTCAAAGTATATAAAATATTTACCTAATATGTAAATTAGAAATATCAAAATTAATATCTTAAAATGTAAAAAATGTTTTTTTCAGATAGTATTCTGAAAAGCAATCTTAGAAAGTTGAAGGTACACCAAACATGACTTACTTGTCTCTTCCTATTTTATATAATAAATTTCTTTATTATCTTTAAAACATGTATAACCATCATCATTGGTTACATGTAATGGAGTCTTGTCTGGGTGAACTGGAGCCCTCAAACTGTCAGTAAATCTAATAACCTCTCAGTGGAGTCCATGTCTAGTACACATCAGTACAATCCAAGATATATAATTCTTAAAGCTAAATTTATGAGCATTTCCATCAGCTTTTATATGTTGATTAAAGTATACATTACTAAACCATACTACAAACTAAACTTAGACTTCTGTAAAGTGGTTTTGACACTTTGGGCATTGTAGTGAATTAACATTGTTAAGGAGTAAAATATTATTTCTGTGTACATAGTGAATACTTACTCTTGTCCTTTAAGATAACTCAGTTAATATAAATGATCAAAATTATTTCCACTTCTAGTCTTGCTTATATAGTTTTAAAATGTCTTCAATATAAAGCAGATACAGAATTTACTGCATAGTTTTCTTCTTTATGTTTCAGTTTCTCCAACAATAAAATGGTAATATCTAATTAAAACTTATATAACTATTTTATTTGAAAAGAATTGTCTATAAAGCATTTGGAACTATAAGATTTCCTTAAGCAAAATAAATGGAAAAAAATCAAATTTATGAATAGAAATTAGCAAACATACAATACGGGGATTAAATTAAAATATAAAATTAAAAAAATACTGAGATTATCATCAAATACTCATCTCTGTAACATTTTGGAGGCAGAGTAGAACTGTGAACATGGAGGTTGGAATCAGTTATTTGGGTTTATTTGGGCTTGAATCCTTGTCCTCACTTGGTGGTTATTTAGAATAGGTGCTTAACCACTTTGAGCTTGATTTCCATGTAACAATATTATTGTTACATAGTGGTTTCCTCAAATGTATATTCTTTGCAATAGGCATTGTTTAGAGCTGTGCTGTTCAATATGGAAGATATTAGCCCCACCTATTTAAATTTAAATTAAAAAAAAATTAAGTACAATAAAAATTTTTTCTCTCAGTTGCACTAGTCACATTTCAAGGACTCACCTTGTGGTCAGCGGCTACCATATTGGACAGTAAAGATACAGGAAACATTTCCAACATCACAAAAAGTTCTGTTGGAAAACACTGGTCAGAGCATAACTGTTGTGTGGAAAAAAAATTTTGTGTGTTAAAAGATTTTGGAAACACTGTTTAAACAAAGTGAAACATATTTCTATATCACAGCACATCTTGTAGGTTTTGATATGTGTAACATGGATACCCAAAAACAATGACATTCTGGCAGAAATGGTTCCTCATCCGATAAAATTCCTCCCCCCACTTTTTTTTCTTGCAAGCATGACCCAAGTTTTATTATTATTTGGGACTTTTTTTTCTCTATTTTACAAATTGTTTGTAATATGACTATATTACATATGTAAGAAAAATTAAATTGTTTATTTGAAAAAGATCCTTTGATCTCAAGGAAAGTGCAGCTCCTGAATTAAGAATGTACATGTGACATAGTTCTGAAATGCTAAGAGAAACCTGGTACATTTTCAGAAGAATTTTAATACCTGATGGAAGAGATGGGCCTGATGTCAGTACTTAATATAAACTATAGTAATTACTTTAAATTTCTCATTGATGGTACATAGAAATAGTACCGAGTGCCCTAGGTAACCAATGGGATCATTCCACTCTGGCTGTCCAGAACATGAATATCTTTCATTCTTGTGTGATATCTGGGAATAACTCTGCTTACAGTTTCCCATTGGTTGCTATTTCCCCAATAGTTGTTTACCTCCTGGCCTCCTGGAGTCTCACCATATATTTGTGCAGAGGGATATTTGACAAATATTCAAAGGGACCCTTAGGCAGATCTCTGGAACTCTTTCTTTGTGAAGTTCCTTCCTCTTCGCTTATCTGTTCTATAAGTTTTAGGTATCTTGGCCTTCTGAGACTTAGATGTCTGCTCCCTCGTCTCAGTGAGACTTCTGCCCTCACTGAGATATTTGGGCCTCTCCTTTCTGCACTATGGCTCTGAAAGTGCCTCCACAACGGGGACTGTGGTCACTGTAGTCTCACCTTACTTGTTTCCTTTCTCTCAGGGATCACAGTCCTGCATTGCCTTATTATCTAATGTCTGAAAACTGTTGTTTCATGTATTTTATTCAGTCTTGTCCTTGTTTGTGGTGAGAAAACTGGTTTGGTTCTCGCTGGAAGCAGAATCACTTTGTTGACTTTCCCAGTGTACATTGTGTCAGCCAACAGGATGTATGCTGTGTGTTTCCCAAGTTCTTGGCGCTTCTAAGAAGGGCAATGTTATTGCTTGTAAAAGAATTGTTTATTAACAACCACATTAACTGCTTAATAATGAAGTGATATTTTCAGTATTTTGCACTCTAATCTGGCAGTTTTTACTTCTTTGTAAGTGCTTTACTGTTTTTTAGTGAATATGGGAAGCTGGTTTGGGGATTTAGGCCACAATAAAATGCATTGTAATTTTTCCTATTTAAAATAATGAGAAATAGGCTCCTGCTTGGCTGTATCACGGATAAGGTCTAAATTTCAGAAATTGCTGAATTACTAATATTAACTGGGAGATGCCTTTATGTGTATAAGGCACCAACTGTTCTCGCACACACCTTGTCTGTCTTTTTCACAACTATATCCTAAGGACCTAGAATACTTCCTGGCATATAGAGGAGGACCATGAAATATCTGCTGATTAAATGAACTATAAGTGTTCAAGATGGAACTCTCTGTGATGATGATAATAATAATTACTATTATAAATATTATAACATACTGGTTATATATAAGTATAATCATTATCTCTTGCATTATTAGTTGCTGTTTTAATTAAATGAATCACACTGAACCATTCTGTGTGCTAGGCTGAACTAACTAACTTAAAGGAGCCATGCTCCTTCTCCATGAGATATTAGGAACTGAGAATGGATAATATACAGTCAATATGCACACTTAGCAAGATTTAACAAAATATCAGTCAGGCTAGGTGGAGCTATTGGTTTTATTATGTGACTAAACATTTGAACTACAGTCAGCTATATCAGCATCTACCTTCTCAAAGTATGGAAGGACATTAAATTAATGCCTATTTAGGGATAAGAACTCATTCTCTCAGAATCCATGAACTTTTGGCCCCGTCTCACCCCAAACATTTGTGTGGGTGAAGGTAAGAGTACAAATGGAGACCCACACACCATAGGTCTAAATGTAAGTTTCAAATGAGTTACTCAACATTTTAATAAAATATGTCCTATCCTGCAAACTTGATAAATATATTTTCATAATGCCTGGGAAATCATGCTTGAATTTAGAATTCTTGGACTCCTCAATGTTCATGTTCCAAAGTAGTTTGTCAGTTTAGCCTGACCCCCACTCCTTTTTTCCACGCTTGGCTCTCCTGCCTCATAAGGATTTTTGTGTACCTACTTGTAAACACCCAGCCTACATATCCAAACTTTGTGCACATCCATTGCTGTCCTTTGGCCTCCCCTTAGGTGTAGGGACATTTACACCCAGTGGTGAATTCAGACTTCAGAAGCACTGACCCAAGGACAAGTCCCACCCAGGCCACTGAAGAGGCTCCTCAGTCATTTGGGCAGGTGGTTCCTTGGCCTGAGGGTCAAGGTATGATCTGACAGTGATAGGAATACAGCTTCCATGAGACACCTCCCCTGGGTCCAGTAAACTCCCCTCCCATAAACAGAGGCATGGCACTGGGGGCCAGAGAAGCTTCTTTAAATTACCAGAGCCAGAACAGGGTCCCTCTTAACTGGACATAATATATTGGGATTATAAATATATGGGAATATAAAAGTTAGGAATTTAAGCTACTCACATAGTGGATTTTAATGGCAGACACTCTGGTTCTCTGACCAATCCACATTCCCTTCTTTCTTAGGAATAGAACCCTGATTGTGTTTAGGGCAGCAGTACTTCTAGCTTAGAAGCTATATATCCAAGATACACTTGCAATCAGGTGTGACCACGCAATATGGTTGTAGCCAATGAAACAGAAGCGACATTTTTCTGGGGATTTCAGTGAGAGCTTTGTTTTCTTGATAAAGTCTCTCCCTGCCCTTCTTGGTGTTTTCTGCTACTTATCTGGATCACATGTGTGAACCTGAAGGTGGAATGACATCTTTAACTGTGAGATGGACTCAAAGATGAAAGTCACATGGTAAAGATTACATAGAAGAAGCATAAAAGAATCCTGGCACATTGGTGATATTAAAGAATTACATCACCAGCTTTCTTATGTTAAAATAAACCCCTATTTGACTAAGCCATTATAGGCATACATCCAAAAGTAACTCCTCATAAATGCAATCAGTTGATTTACATAATCCCTATTCTTCAAAAACCATGCATGTTTGTATGTTGCTTGTTAACGTGTACCAATAGTAGGGGAACTGATCAAATTTATGTATTAAATTTATGAATTAGCTTTTTGTCTGTCCACTAGGCTCCTTGAATATAGGGACTGAGTTTTATTTATCATTTTCCCCAGTGCTTTCCACATAATCTGAAACATAATCACATTAATAGCACAAAGATAGAGATGTGTTAAAAGTTTGGATTAAAAAAATTAGCTTCTATATACTGACTCCTTCACAATTTATACTGTGCCATAATGGTTTATAATCAAGGTAGATAGTAAAGTGACACCATCTTGAAGTAAAATGTAAATGGGAGGATGCTTTTTAATTTCTGAATTGTTTGTTCATATTGGTTCTCCAATATTCTTTTCCAAAAAGAAAAAAAAAAAAAAAGAAACAGACCTAAGATCTAATCTGAGAAATTTGAATCGTACTAGTAAAAAGACAATGGATGAATATTTTTCTTCCTTGGTGATTGACTAACAATTTCAAAGAAATACTTTAGGCTCAATTTATAAATATCTTAATCATTTATTCCCAGAAATGGAAAAAAACACTATTTTTATTTATGATTTTGTTAAATATCTCAACTACTGTATTTTTGGTGGTAACAGGGGAACTCAATATTTAGAATTATAAACCTGATGCATTTGCATAAAATGAGCATCCTGAATACACTTTCTACAGAAAAATATACAGAACTTTGGTGAAAGATCTGCATACACAATTTGAAAACTGATATATGGGAGATTTATCAAGAAATATAACTTTCTTCCACCTAATTTATCGTGTCCTTATCTTTTGAGAAGAGAAAGCCTCTATTCTTTGATTTAGCATCAATGTCTCGGTACGTGCACCTATGCAGAAAATAAAAAGACATATTTATAGTTTTAGTTGAAGTTTCCTTTGTGTCTACTCTAAGATCCAAATAATTGTTTGAAAAAAATAAACAAGATCATTTCTCCCTAGTCTAGAAAGTAGAAGATATTAGATTAGCAAAGAGAGTGGGTTTGAATTTGGGCAGACTTAACATTTACATGTTTTTTTAACAGCGGTACTCAAATATGAAATCATCAGTTCTTTGTAGATAGGTATTTTTTTTTTTCATCTTACTTTTCTTTGAATGGAGCACAGTTGATTCATTAATTTTAGTTTCTTTCTGAAATACACTCTATGAACACGTGCCATAAATTCCAACATATTCAGCACTGCACACTCAAGATGATATCTGCTTGTACTGGTGTTCTGCTTGTATTGACATCCACAAGTTTTTCTCACTCTTTCCTCTTCCATATTAAAGGTATAAGAAACACTGTCGAATATGATTTATTACTTCCTCAGAGGATATGAACAGAAACTATTATCTCCTTCAAATCTTTTGTGCTATCTTTATTGAAAATTTTCAGGGAGACCTGAACCAGTGTACTTACTGTTGACCTCAAAGCTACGGCACCACAATTTTTGTGCTGGAAACCAAACCAAACCAAACAAAACAAATAAAACAACTAGAAAGGATACATATTTAGAGTTACAAAATAAAAAAAAAAAGTTTGCAGTATGTTCTGATCAACAAGAATTCAACATATTGCATCATCTGAGGCACAACTACCTTTAAAAAAAGCATAGAATAAGTGATGCAATTTTCATATTTATGTCATTATAACCCATAGACATGACATTAGAATGTTCACAAAGAAGAAAGGCTAGAGTAAAAATGAGCTATTTTTCTGTATACTTAAACATATTAGCACTCATAGTAAATTGTATTAAAACTAAAAATGGGTTAGATCTGGTGGTGAACATTGTCAATATTCATTTGTATGCTTACATTAGTTAACTGGGCATTAATTCTACATCAACCTAAGCTAGAAAAAGGAAAACTTAGTTTCTGTTTCCTTCTGTTAGGACTGACTGTTTATTTGTTCATTTACTCATTCAATAAATATTTTTATTGGCTGTATATGAAGTGGTTCCTACAAATAAGTGCAAAACCTTGATATGTGAAATAATATCGGTATATGCAATGTATAATGGGGTCTCAGTTCTCCCTGAGGAAGCAAGACAATGACTCTTGAACGGAATCCTGGGTCAGGATGTTTCAAAGTTGAACTGGAGAGGATGCCAAACCAGAGTAGAGGCAGTGGAGATGAGAGGTGTGAAGACAGCAGAAGAAATGAAGAGTCAATAACTGACTTGCTGTTAGGGGTGATGGGGAGGAAGACTCCTGGTACGAGCAACTTGGTGAATAGTGTCAGTATTTACTGAGAGGCAACAATCTGAGAGAGTAGATGATGAGATAACTTTGTGCTTTGTTGTGTTCTAATTGCCTGGGACACATCTGAGAGGAGATTCCACTAGCAGTTGGATCCACAGGTCTGGAGCTCATAGAAAGATGGTACTGGAGCTAGAAGTCTTTAGCATAGGGATGCTTTCTAAAGCCTTCTAGTGGATGAGCTCCCTTAGGGAGAGTGTGTGGAGAGAGAAGACGTGAAGACTGGAATGGCCAATGGCTTTGTTAGACTGAAGCATAGTATGGGCGAAAGAGAGCAGGGATTGGAATCGCAAGGCCTCTGAATGCCAAGCTGAGGAAATTGGGGTTTGTTTCCTGGGTCGTATGGAACAATAGTCCAGTGTCTTTGTCAAAACTTGGTTTCCGAGGATTCATTTGGGGTAAAAGATAGGCAAAAGCCAGATGAACCAATTTGGAAGCAACTGTTGGTGAAATGTAGCAAAGATCTGAGTGGAGATGACCCAGATCTTAAGGCTCTGGAGAAGCTGTGGGGTCAGAGACATTCAAGTGGCAGATTCTATAGGACTGAGCACCAATCCTGAACTTTTGTATTCTCTCCTTTGCTCATGAGCTTAAAATAATTATTGAAAACAGTATTTTCTAGTTTTTGAAAATATAATGTTGTAACTCAGGTTTGGCTGTTCAAACAAATTTCCTGATAACACTGGCTGAGGACAGTCTCCCAACAAGACCAATTAAAGGCTACCAGTTTCCCACTATGACTTCAGGAATGCATGCACAGTGCCTAATGTATTATTAACTATCCAGAAGGTACTCTGGTTCCTGCTGTTTCACAGAACAAGTATGGCAGCCTGCATTGTTTTCCAAAACACCTTTCAAAACTGACTCTCAGTTTTGCCTTACCTGTGGACATTTAGAAATAACTGAGTTGTTTACTCTGTTTTCATTTCTTGGAGCAAATAAAAGTAAAAAAGATACTATTAGCATTTGGGTCCTGGAGCCACAGTTGGAGATGCATTTTTTCCCTCCTCTTTCCTTCTTGCTGTATTGTTTTTTTAATGAAAGGTTGTTATTTTTTTTGATTGGCCAATCAGAGGAGCTGGTGGCTGCTACCTACTTCTAAGACTTGATTCTATTATAAAGCCTCAGAGGCTAATGCTGCTTCAGTCTTGCCCTAAAGAGACATAAAAGGGTACACTTGCAGTTAAGTCTCCCGGCAGATGAAGGAGCATAAACCATTGATCACAATGCGAGATGCTGAAAACTGAAAAGGAATCCAATTTATTTTAAATAAAACTACTCTGTTCTCCAGTGACAGATTCCAGAATCAGACGACAGAAAGGAACTGACAGCAGATGTTTTAGAGCCAAGACACAGAGAGACTGAGTAATAGTATAGAAAAGAAATTGCTTTGAACCTCACCCCTGCTTTAAATACTTCAAATCAATAGGGTCACAGAGCTCTTTAATAGAGTGATGAGGTCTTGCCCTAGCAGATCTGCACAGTGACAAGTTGATGTGCATCCTAGCGGCAGGGTCATAAAAATGGCAGGCTTCTCCCTGAAAGGGGGCTTTGTGTGAGCGGGGTCCATTGGAGTGACTCCCCTGTATGGCCACTCTCGAGAGCCAGGCCCTAACAGTCTCCATCTAAATGGGACTGACCTCATGAATTACCTCAGGAAACTTAATCTATAAACTGGCTTCTTCTTATGCAGACTGATGAATTCTTGTTTATTCCTAAATGGCTGTCACAAGACCTATTCATCAAACTCTGAAAGGGGGAAGGAGGCTCTCAGAAGCCAGCCTCGAGTGCGGCACCGTTAAATAATCATTAGGCTCACGGCTGGTCTTGAGACCCACTCCAAATCCACAAAGAGGACTTCTTTTTTATTTTTTAAACTATTCATCAGAACTGCATTGAGATGAGATTCTGACCTGATTTAAAAAAAAAAAAAAAAGAGTGCTTTTTGTCACTATCAGTTTCATGGCTGTGTTCTTTCTCTTTTGAGAGTTGTTTTTTTTTTTTAAAACAAAAGTAAAAGAAAATAAAGGCAGATGGCCAACTCTTTCAATATCCGTTTGCTTTATTTGAGCAGTTTAATGTAGTGAAACAGAGTGAAATGTCGCTACTTGCTAAATGGTAAACAACACCATTACCCAGAATTCTGCTGTAGATTGGTACAAAACAGGGTGCTGGTGATTAATTAAACTGTTGTTGTAATTGTAATGCATGATACATAATAGTGTGCCGTGTATTTTAAAAGCAGCAAATTAGCAAATAATAACTTTCCTACATAGCACATCTCCATTGCTTGCTGCTAATGCATAAATAATCAAAAATAAAAGGATATTATGCAACTACCTAATAAAACGAATGTTTCTGATGTTCACCAATCTGTAAGCATGTGCTACTGAAGCTACACACCATGGCTCCCGTGAGTCAGATGTCTCTGGAGGCAAGAGGAAGAAGTTTCTCCCCAGTGGACTTTCTACTGTCTACTGAATTATAATCTTCCCCAGCTTCCTAACAGTCATACATGCAGTGGTCTACTCTACAGGTGTTATGCTTTTGTAGGATACCAGCCTGGGTTATGGAAATGGCTACCCAAATACTTTTTATAGAGGAAGTATAAAATGATAAAGAGCAATTTTCTGATGCCAATATTCATGTTTTGCCTACTTTTTCACTGTGACAAGTAAAAAAAATGGAACGTAAAGGTAGTCATTTCCCTTCCCCAATTCTTTCTACCTGAAATTCTCTAACATTTGGTAGGCAAAGAAAGAGACCCAAAAGAAGGTAATTTAGACCGAATGCATGCTGGCCACTCACTTGGGATGACTGAGGTAAAAATGCACAGATGGAAAGGGCTCAGGTGATTTCCAGGAACAGGAGAAACTTTCAACACAATGTCTTTTTTCCTTTCCCTTATTGGATATAAGCTGAATGATCAACCTGGGATATTTTTACTTAAATAGCTTTATTGAGGTATAATTGACATACTGTAAAATTCACACATTTGAACTGCACAATTCAGTGATCTTTAATAAACTTACAGAGCTGTGCAGCTACCACCACAGTTCAATTTTAGAACATTTCTATCACTTTCAAAAGATTCCATGTCCCCATTTGCAGTCAGCCCTGTGCCCACCCCAAGATTTAGGCAACCACTAACCTATTTTAGGTCTTTATAGATTTGACTTTTCTGGAACTTTCATATAAATAAAATCATACAATATGCAGTCTTTTATGTCTGGCTTCTTTAACTTAGCACAATATTTTTGATGTTTACCCATGTTGTAGCAACAGTATTTTCATACCTCTTTATGGCTGAATAGTATTCCATCAAATACATACACCACATTATGTTTATCTGTTCACCAACTGATGAACTTTTGGAAATGTTTTCATTTCTCTTGGGTGGATTACTAGTAATGGAGTTGTTGAGTCATATGGTAAATTGGTTCAACCTGAACTTTTTTTTTTTTTGGGGTGGGGGGCGTTCGTGGGCCTCACTGGTGCGGCCTCTCCCATTGCGGAGCACAGGCTCCGGACGCGCAGGCTCAGCGGCCATGGCTCACGGGCCCAGACGCTCCGCAGCATGTGGGATCTTCCTGGACCAGGGCACGAACCCGTGTCCCCTGTATCGGCAGGCGGACTCTCAACCACTGCGCCACCAGGGAAGCACAACCTGAACTTTTAAAATGATCTCTCTCCATTTGTAAAATGATACTGAATTCTAGGACTAGAACTGTTAGGAATTTGTACCCTGGTGGGATTGGGAGATACTGGGCCTGCTTGCATTTCCACCATTTCCACCCACGTGACCCCAGCCACAGTCATGCTGCTCACTTTCCCTGAACGATAGCTCCCCTCCATCGAATTCCCAAAGGCAAAAGAGAACAATCAATCAGACTTGGTTAACCAGCATTGCTGTTTGGTTGCCTCAGTTAGCAGGTCACAGAGACAGATAATATTCTGGCACACTGCCGTAAGCGCCCAGACCAGAGGCAGCACCCTGATATCTGAAATCGGGGTGTGGAGGTGACGTAGGAGCTGGTATGTCTTGCCTGCTTTGGTCAAGTGCTACTCCAGGAGAAGAGGGTGAGTGAACTGCAGGAACACTTTGCCAACACAGAAGCTCCTTTTATGTGATACTGGTTGAGTGGGCTTTTCCCTTTCAATCACATAAACATACCTCAGGAGATAAAGTGTCTGAGGCTCCACGTTTCCCACTTCTCTCAACCATTTACTACTGGTGGTGAATAAGGCCTCCGCCTGTTTTGGTGCTAGGGATTATTTTTGGATACATGGATACCTCTGTGCTTTCTACTCCCAGCCTTTGGCTTGGAGTGCTGATAACCACACATTGTCCCACCTGCACTCTCTGAGAATAAAAACAAAGGATGACTTCTCTAAGTGTAGCCTAGTAAAACTCTGATCAGTGCTATATAGCAAAATGTAGTTGATTGCTGTCTGGCATGCAAGTAATGCATTTCAACTCTCACCTTCCTCCTTTAATAGTCCAAGTAGTGTATAGTCAATAAGGACTCGGAGTGTGTGTGTGTGTGTGTGTGTGTGTGTGTGTGTGTGTGTATTCTTCCTTCTTTGCTAGACACAAGATTCTGCTCTCTGCCTCACATGGGGATTCAGTGGAGCTCAAAGAATTTGCCATGTGAAACAGGACATCCTGGGAGCCGAAAGTGGTATAAACCAAGCAGAGTGAGCTGCCCAAACTTCTGCGGCATTCAGAAGTTTCATGGAGCATAGACAACTTCTCAAAGGGAGACGAGAACATTATGTACAAATAACTCCGTCTGCACAGGGTGTGTGCTATGAACAGGTTCTGCCCACTTGTATTTGTTTCTTCTCTGAGACAGCATGATTTTTTAAATTGCATAAGGGCAGGGTTCTGCTTTTACTTACCTAAGTTTGCCCATGCTGTGGAGCCGGGATGTGGCACAGAGAGTATCCCAAGGGGAACACATGCAAATAGAATAGTGCAATTGGACAAGGGCAGGGATACCTGAATCAAAGCAATGCCAGGTTTGCAGTACATTCCTTACAGGTGTCTTCCTAGTGTAGCCTCAGCAATGTAACCAAGGACTGGATGTACTTCGGATGAAAGTCGTGGCAGAAAGCTTAATTTCCTTTATTCTTTTGGTTGCCTGGGTCTGAGACTCACATAAGTCACTCTAAGGAAAAGGAGACTTATTTTAAGGATAAGTGCGATGAAGAATTAGAAGTGAAAGACCATCCAGAAAAACAATAAGGACCTGTTATTGGCGGCCAGTCTCATCAGTGTCTCTGCATGCCCTGCCCAATCTCCACCCATTGCTGACTGGCCAGTTTCTCCATCTTCCAGGGTCGAGTAGGAGAGAGCCTGTAAGGTTGGCCACGTGGAAACCATCACCCCTGTGGAGTAGAGTGCTTTGCTCCAGGTTACTTCGTAGATTACTTGCCAAAGTGTGAATGATTCTTGCACCACTTTTCATCCTGTACATTCATTGGACATTTCTGCACAAAGGCTGGGCGAGTACTACCTCTGCAAGTTTGGAAAGAAGACTGTTCTTTAGAGAAAGGGAAGTTGAACAAGGTGAGAAGTGTATTAATCAGCTTGGTGTAGAAGTCAAACAGAAGGGGAATGATTCATGTTCTTGCATCAGACAAGTAAACAAACAAAGGCTGATATATAGGAAAGGATTTTGACTTGAATTTGTGGCAGTTATTTATGAATTAATTCAATAAATGTGAACTTGGGTCTTACTTGTGCAAAACATATGGGTCCTGACTACTAAGAAAGGAGTAGGTCAGCATGAGTGGAGTACCTAGTAGTACAAGGAATTATTTGTTCATCTACAAATGAAAAGCCTGAGGGTCAGAAAATTTGAGACTTCTGGACTTGAACCCATGTTTCTGTGGCTCCAAAGTCCATGCTCTCTGTCAGACTGCCTTCCAAAGATGGATATGGCTGGTTTTCTCCATCTAGGAGCTTAAATATGATTGGAAAAATAAAGGTAACTATCAGAAAAGAAGACAGTTACTTCTCCTGAGAATGTATGTGTCAGAAATGTTTTTCATAATAATGTGAATTATTACTATATGTGTGTATATACACTTTTCACTTTATAAGCATATGGAGCCTAAATCTTCAGTATAGAATGTACAGATCATTTGTTTACAATTTACTGACTAGACATAGTTTATGCATTCGCTTTCTTGGTACAGCTGTAGATGGGCTAGAGCCTCTGACCCAGGTGTCCTCAGCTCTGGTATGGCTTCCATCTAAGCTGCATTGCTTCTGACTCCGCAAAGCTCGAAGGACTTACAGTCACATGCTTATTTGTTTAAGAGTCACTTCATTTAACAATGATCGTTGATGGTTTTTACGTGATCTGAATAAGAACGAAATTCTAATGCCACTCCTTATTAACTTAGCCAATGAGACAATTTCTAATGGTAAAGTGATTCAAACCCCACACTAAAATGACTTTTTAGTTGTTTCTCCTCTTAATTTCAAAAGTGAAAGCTAAAACCAGTTTTTCTAAAGTAGTTCAAAGAACTGGTATTTAGATTTAGGCAACTTGTAAGTAATTAAAAAAAACTTCTTAATATTAAAAAAAATGTAAAATAAAAAAAAACTACAAACAATTGATATGAACCCTAAGCAGCGTGAACACCTTGTCTGTATCCTCAGATGAGTCTCACAATGCAAGTGTCAGCAGGAACTTCTGACCCCCAACATCTCTGAGCCCTGAAGTCTGGTGGTTGCTCTTCACACCATGGCAGCTGGACTCATCTTGGTCCTGTTCTGTTTGAGAGTCCCTTGCTCATGGTGGATGTGATGACCTGGGTTTCTTCTTTACCAAGTAAATAGCTCACTAAGGATTTAGAGCTATTCTTTTTGTGTTGTTGGTTGATCTGTTTTAGGACTATCTTCACCCACAGGGGGAAGGTGCAATTTGCTTGTCTTTTCTCCTCCGTTTTGTGCTGATCAGGGTGCCTCTGTCTGGGAGAATGTTGGAAAGGACTGAGTGCTTTCTTCACATGTCTACATAACCAGTGAACTAATAATCATAAGTGTGCACAGCAAGAAATAAAATATTTTTTCTCACCTAGAAGAAACTGTCCTATATGTGAAGGGCGTGTCTCAGACATGTTTTCCTCAAACTCTCAGCATAAAAGTCAGTCTTCCTTGTCTTCTTTTCTAGTTATAATCAATCATAATGTGAGATTCTCCCAAAATTTATGCTTAGTATCTTACTAAAAATCTAGTTAACCCACATGCTTTTTTCATGTGTTTTCTCTGTTTTGTTTTGTTTTTGGAATAGGTTGATCTCAAGTCCCATTCTATCTCCCAGAACCTTCTGCCCCAAACAGGGCTAATTGTACTAATTTATTTTATAATATTTTATTGGGTTGATATTAATGTTACTTTGATTTATTTTATAAGAATTTTATGACATTGGGGGTATTACAAATCTGTGAAAAACGTTTCATTTGAATTATTTGATCTTCTAAACTCTGAAAGGTAGAATGAAAGTCAAAATGAGCAGGGAATAAAAATAGTCTGCTTTCCTTGGAAACAAGATTTTCCTCTTAGCTATTAGCCGATGATAATTTCCTGTATTCACAGATTTGTTAATGTAACACCTCCATCCCTAAACATTGCATTTATAAAAATTCTACTTTAAATGTATTCCTTTTGACCACTGAAGAATTTTATAAGCATGGTTTCTAGATAACTTTTACTGAACATTACGGTTCAATACCATCATTTTGATTGCATTTATATGAAACTATCATTTGAAAGAATTAGGATGAGAGTTTCTGAATTTAAATCCTTTGGAAAGTGAGTGTTGAAGCTAAGATGAAAGTTCAGGTCTCCATTCTGAGTTTAATCCTCTTCTTTTCTAAAACTCAATATTACTGAAAAATAGCATCTCAGTGGCAAGGAGTATCTTAACACTTCTTGGCTCAATCTCAGCCAAGAACCCAATGTATGAGGGAAGTTATATATATCAGACTTTCTGAGGAGTTATCAAGGGAATAACAGCTTGTGTTCCCATTACATGTGTGCAAACTCATCATTTGTGGTCAAACTTGTATTTCCAGCGTGATTTCCCCTGGACACTCCGGTTCATCTCTCTTTGCTCCCAAATGATTAGTGTTCAAACACCAAGTAATAAGAATAAGCAAAATATAGTTAGGAAATGAAATTTTCTGTGAAGAAATGTAAAAATCTTGTGCCACTGGAGTCCTTGCCCAAAGGTTTGGCTTATATTAACAGAGTCGATCATACTTTTATTGGTTTCTGCTCCCCTGAGAAGTCTATGAAATATATCTCATGGGACATTAGTTTTCCCCATTCACAATAATTCAAGCATAAGTTAATAAAGTATTTTTCAGGAGGAAGCTGGCTAAGAGGACCACCTCCAAAAAGTTCTGCCCAGCTTCCATGATGGAGTCTTTCTGGTCACAGGACACACAGGTGCAGATTAACAAAGGCTAGTAGGGACACACTTACTTCCCACCAACACAACCCAATAAACCTGTTGTTTCCTGTAAGTATTTGATTAGAAATAAGATTAATCGAATTGAACCAAAGTAGGAATTTCCATATGATGAATTTTGACCTGTTAAACAACGAAGAATCATTGTAGTATGGCAGGGTAATATTTTGAAATTTTAACTAGTGTATATTTTTATTGTTCACCAGGACACCTTGGCTTCTGAGGTTCAGAATCTAAAGTCTAAAGCAAAGAGGAAGGATTTGTATATTAAAACATAATTGGAGGTGAATAAGTGATGGGGAAAAGCAAGGCTTACCACACACCCTTCTTCCCAACTTCCAAGACTTGAAACCAGTTATCCCAGATTGTGGAAGGAGGACAACATAAAGGTAAAATAAAAAGTAAGGAGATAACGTGCATCCCTGAGAAAGAAGATCTCTCACTCTGGTTCCTCCACCTTTTGAAAACAGCATTTAGGAAGACTAGATACTGCAGCTGCAAGAGGGAAGATTGAGTGGTTAGTGAAACTGAAAACATACTTTTATAAAGCACAGCAATCCTTGAGAAATCTATAATCTAGTATAACAAATAAATATATATCTATATCTATCTATCTATCTATCTATATATATATATATATATATATATATCAACTGATACAACAAAAATAAACAACTGTTGGTTGAAAATAGCCCTGGAATTTGTTGAGTTGACTAGCTGGACCAATGCTTAGTAGATTAGGATGAAGGATGCAGTATTTGAAAAGAATGATGATGATTTTAATTGTATTAACTTGATATGACTCTCTTATACTTCCTGTGCCAGTAATTAATTATGCTACCACAGACTAGCTACTAAACATTAGGTTTTTTTTTTTTTTCCTATTTATTCTTCAACCTCAAACTAACCAAAAAATAAGAAACTTTTGTCAGTTGGAGTTTGTGGGTGTCAGCAGCAGGAAGCAGAATTTGGCTAACTTAAGAAGAAAAAGAAAACATTGCAAGATTATGGGAAAGTTTCAGGATCAAGAAGAGGCTGAAAATCAGGCAGAGAAAGGACAGGAGCCAGGCAGCTTCAAGGGACTCAGGATCATCTCTATAGGAATCATGACGGTCTTCTCCAGGCACTATGGCTGGAATGACTCACATCCAAACATATTAATTCCCTGCCATGATTTATATTTTAGGGAAGAAACTTAGGTCATATGCTTGCCACCTGGATAGAAGAAGGATGGGTTTCCTTGACTGATAGTACCACCAAGCTGTACTCAATGATACAGAGGGAAAGCCCTCAACAGGAAATAGTCCTGGTACGCACAGAAGGAAGAATTTGTTTTACAGAGCCAACCAGTAACACAGGTTCCTTGCCTGTTGTATGCCATTCTGACACTTGTGAATAAACAGCGAGGTACCTCTAATATCTATGCAATAGTTCCACTTATTTCCTTCTGTGTTTTCTGGCTTACAGTTCCCATTTGGATGTCAGAATTGCTCTCAAGTGCCAATTGCCTTTTAGGAGAAGGAACAACTTAACAGATCCTGAGATGCTAAGACTGGCTCTGAGCCAGAGATACTAAGTGCTGAACATTAACAGTTGGCCAGTGACCAGGAGGTCTCCTATATGCAGTCATATATCTCTTCTTAAAAGAGAATGTCCTTCCCAATCAACTTGAAAAACAGCCCCAACACACTCATTATTTAATGTGCTTTTGTAAATATCTTCTGCTGACAGAACCCTTTTCTGTTGTAAAGGAAACTGCTACCTCTTCATTCGTCACTGAGATCAACCCTAGGAACCTAAGTATTTGGAACCTCTCAGTCCTCACAATGCATAATTCAGTTAACCTTACATCTAAAGTAAATGATATATTTTATTTATTAAACTAAGTGATCATTTGCATTCAGAGTCAAAGAATGAGTGATGGGCATTTTTCATTGCAGTCTAAAATTTTCAGTTTGTAACAATGACATTCTGACTTAAATAATGCTGAGCATTCTCATGGACTTTCTGCATTAGTATACTGGGTCTTTCAGGCAAACTAAAGAAATACCAACTGCTTTCTATATAAGTACATTAATCACTCATTTATTTATACCATTTATTAGAAATCAATTCTTATAGGATACTGAACACTCAAAGACCAGTTCATTTAAAAAATCAATTACACAGGGCTTCCCTGGTGGCGCAGTGGTCGAGAGTCCGCCTGCCGATGCAGGGGACACGGGTTTGTGTCCCGGTCCAGGAAGATCCCACATGCTGCGGAGAGGCTGGGCCCGTGAGCCATGGCCGCTGAGCCTGCGCGTCCGGAGCCTGTGCTCCACAAAGGAGAGACCACAACAATGAGAGGCCCACATACTGCAAAAAAAAAAAAAAAAAATCAATTACACAGTTAGGTTGTATAATATATCAATTAGTCTAAATGATTTTGGCCTTTTGGAAATTATTTGTAATTTACAAATATACCTCATTAAATTAATAGAAATAATGTTAATAATTCAGCAACCTACATTTTTATACATATAATTTCTGTGATAGCACTGGATATAAATATTGGATATGGGGTTATGGAGAATGCTACAACTCATCACCTTCTACCTACATCATGAAAAGAGTAGCTGGGTTGGGTGGTAGCCCCTGCTACGGGTTTATCCTTTCATGTAATCTAATCTGTCTAATCTGGAGGCAAAAAAACGAGAGCAATCGATTTGTCCGGCTGGAACACAGACATGACATACAGACACACACTCAAATGCACGACATACACACATTCACGACACACAAAGAGGACGGAGGAGTCCGCTTCTGATTACCTGTAAATCTAAGCTGGTAAAATTCAGACTATAAAGTAGTTTTCTGTTTGCGTTTCATCTGTGTACTTATTTCACCATGGTATTCTTCATTGTACCTATTCATAGTAGTTGTTCAGTTGTTGTTTTCTTTTAATAAAAGTGTCAGTGAAAAAATCCACACAGTTTAATAATGCCATTTTATAATAGTTTCTACTGTGTTTAATATCTGTGTTTTGAAAGAAACAGAAAAAAATATTTTATTTTGTTTTGACACTTTTCCTTATTCTGTCCGGTGGAGATATTAATGAGAAATTTATAATCTCAAAGCAGGGGCTGGCACAGAAAAGCAAGAGTCCAAAGTCATCCACAAGCTGAGTCATCAGCTGCTGGACATTGGAGAATAAGTCCTCTCCTGATTCAATGCTCAAGAGTCCTGCAATGTCCTACGCTGTGTTTTTCCCCTCTAAAAGAAATGCAAAGGGAAATGTAAGCTACAGCCAATTTGTAGGAGAAAATAACACCAAATTTATTCAGTTTACGATAAAAAACACATGTATGTCAAAGACAAATTTCATGCTCAGAATACATGACATTCCTCGTATTTTCCTAAGATATTCTTGTGAAATTCCTGGAATCTTGAATATTTTAACCACTGTAGGGCAGTAGCTACTGTCTGACATATGGGCCTTGGATCTAACTACTCCACCTCTTTGATTGGTCTTTAAATTTTCAGGGCTGCAAAGTATTCCAAGAAAACATTTAAATAAATTGTTGGCAATTAGAAAATTGAAATACTAACAGTGTTTCAGTTAGTAACAGTTACCCCTGCAACACTACTATTTTTCCAAAGTAAAAACTTGGATTGTTTCAAAATGTATCATTTCATCAACCTTATAATCTAGACAGCAACAAAATTTCATTTTATAACAGTAAAATTGTATGAGGACAAAACAAATCTTAGATACAAATGTTTATATTCACATACATGTATTTTTAGAATCATTGTCATTCATCATAAACAATTGAATTCCTGTTCTGAAATTCAGTGGAATGTTATTTTTCTACTTAAGTGGGTATTTATATTCTGAGTTTTAAGATTTCTTTTTTTTTCCAATTTGATAAGGTCAGTTGCTTCTTACGTTTTTCTTCTAAAATAAATAACCAACAGGAATGATAGTGATTTAACATTTCCCTGTGTTACCACAGATATGGTTGAATCATGAAATCTTAAAGAGATTTGCCTCATGTCTTAAAGTGTTCCTTCTAGAACCTAGTTTCATGAGATGAAAATTACTTCATTTTTCAATGGGATTAACTTAGAAGGATAACATAGAAAGAAGTTCAGAGGATTGACATTTTGATTGGGAAAATAACCTATCACAAGCTATTTAGATTGACAAAATGGAGAACTTTGGGATGAAATCATGCTCTTTGTAATGCTAGCACAAAGTGATTGGTCACCTTTAGGAATTAAGTAAGTAGTTTACTCTTAAACTTTAAAAAAGTAGAAAGAAAAACAATTTCTGATGAATTAAAGAAATATGGATTGCCGGATCTGCTTCTTTGTCCCTCTGAAATGTTTCTATAACATGAACATTTAGGCTAACCAGAATCTCTCTCTCATTCCAAGAGGAACTTGGCACTGTGACTCCCAGAAGGGGGTTACAATGTCCCACCCAATGCATCGAACTCTGAGAGTAAAGGAGCACTGTTGGGAAGAATAGGAGGTGAGAGCAATGAGAGGGGAGAAAGGAAAGTCAGTCCAAGTTCTTGACCTGTGGGAACTGCAGACCCTGGAGACCATTTGTGAGATGTGTTCAAGCTCCCCAAATCCTACTAGGTTGCCTGAGTGCCTGGGTGCTGACTGAAGTCCGCTAGACTGGGTCAGGGACTAGCTCTTGTTTCCTAAGTGTCATGTTTAGAGCAAATTTGGTCAGATGGAACTTCAGAAATATTATTATCTGAGTTATCACAGGGAGAGTTTCAATTGAACCACAAATCCGCAGACAAATCTGTCCACGCCTCTGAAGTCCTTTTGCAGTTCAAAGGCCCTGTGGTTTCCTGCTGAAGACTAGACAGATGGGACTGCTGGGAGAAAATAAATGGTTCCCTGGATTCTGAGTGGACACATTTCACACATCGTAACTAGAACCCAATTTCTTGTGTTTCCCTTGCAGAACCCATAAAACTAATAAAATCAATTATTGCAGGTAGAAGCGGCATTAAGGTCTACAAGTTCTTTTTTGTATGTGAGATAGAAAAATACAAAGAACTGAAGAATATTTCTCAGTTAAATAATTTTCTGTATTTTGAATGAATATGATTCAGACTGAAAATAAAACAAAAGCACTAATTCTTTTAAGTTGGTCAAATTTACTTGACAGCAGTTCTGGTTTTCAAATGAATGACAGAAATGTTCCTTTTCTTCCTCCGTTCCTGGCTTATGCTTCAGCTCTACTTCCTCAGCATCTCAAATGATGGAGGAAATATGCACCAGCCTTAAGGTTGTCAGATTTAGCAAATAAAAACATAGAATATCCAGGTAAATTTGGATTTTATATCTTAAGATGAATTTTTTTAAATATAAGCATGTCCTGTGTAATATTGGGGATAGATTTATACTAACATTTTTTTTTGTTGTTTATCTGAAATTCAAATTTAACTGGGTGTTCTATGTTTTATCTGTCAACCCTATCTGACCTCCCTGTGCTCTGTTTCCATGAGTGGTTGATTTGACAGACAATGTGCTCTATACTGCTTATCTACCTTTCTGGTCAGAGATCTAGTGCTTTATATCAGATACCCCGCCTTCACCAGAGCCACCATGAACTCAAGCTGCTCTCAGATGTAAACCATTCTGCTGTTGGTTAAAAATCATAAAAGCCAAAAGAATTTAGGATTCCAGTGATAAACATAAAACAACTCGTTGCCCTGATACCTTGATAAAATTCTCATTGTTTAGAATTTTAGATGTCAGCAAAAGAAAAAGAATGTACCAAATCCTCCTCACTAAAGCTGGGCCACTGAAACTCTTGAATTTGAATCCCAACTCTGCCACCTACAAGCTATATGAGCAGAAACAAGCTATTTGAAATCTGCGTCTCAGCATCCTCACTTTCAATTTGAGGATGAGGGTAGATAATAATGGTAGCTACCCTGGGAGAAAGATTAAATGAGATAAAACATATAAAGTACTTAGCACAGTCATAGTAAGAGCTATTTCTAATACTACTTTTATCATTACTACCTCGACAACTATTGCTGTCACTACGGTTATGTACAAGGCATTGTGGCGGATAATACAAAGCAGTTGTTAAAGGGCTTGCAGCCTGTTTTGGAAGTAGCCTAACTCTTTAGGAAGTAAAGAAAATACAAGCCAGCAGGTTCTAAGTGTCAAATGAGGGTCACAGATGGATAGACTACAGGCGCTCAGGGGAGGAAGGAATGTTGACCACATCCCTGGAAGCATATGAGGATAGAATAGTTTATGTCCAACCATTTTCCCCTGGGAACTTTCCTCTTAATGGACACCTCCAAACGCAGATAACTGATTACTTGTTATGGTTCTACCAGCTGCCTTAGGTCTTCTCACTATAACAAACAGAAGCGCTCTCTCTAGAATCACCAATAATTTTCTCCAGGTTAAATTCAAAGGCTATTATTTCTTTCCATATCCTTCCAAAAATTTTTGTGACCATCTGTAGGTCATACATCATTCTTAACATTCTTTTTAAAATATATACAATATGTGTGTACCTGCTCTACTCTCTTCTTTCTACCTTTTGCTTTGGTTGTCAGTTCTGTTCCTTTTCTTTCTTACTCTTTTCTACATTTTTTACTTTTTAGCTCCTTCATGCAAATGGTTACTGTTGCTCATTCTATAGGAATATTTTGTCCCTTCTAAAACAATCCCTTCCAACAAATCACTAAAGCAGTTCAGTCTCTGTTATCCATGCTCATCATAATTACATGCTGTTGAAAGAGGTATATCTGGGTAATGTGGCACATTTGTGAAAATATTGGTGAGGCTGTAATCTTATACCAGCAATGAATTCATGAAATTGGAGTCGATATAAAATTAATATTGGACTGAACAGAGTAAGGCTGACAGATGTCCACTCAAATAAATTAATATTTCCAATTTAATTGAATCATTTTGCAAGTTTCCTGGGCTGACTCATGTGGTTCTCCCCTCTGCCCCACCACCTAATAAAATATTATTAGGTTGTCACTTCAGTAAACATTGAGAAATGGTAAGCTTTATGTTTTCTTCTTTTTTACAGTGACACCCATAAATCTATTTCTGACACTTTGTGAAACAGGCATGTGCCAGGGACCATAACAAATAGGACAATAGAAGAAGGTGGAAGGTCAAAGGTGGTAGGGAGCCAGAGAAGGAAAACCGTGGGGAGTTTTCTAATTTATCAACATAGGAGTCCTGCAATTTGTTTTAATATAATAAGTTATACAGCCTTAAGGATTTTATGGAAAGTAAGACGTTCAGCAAGTGGAGGCAAGAACCTTTCCAGAACACCAATTATGTGTCTGGGTCTCATGTTCAAAAATAACTAAAATGCAAGCCCTGCATCCAAGGTCTCACATGCAGCCTGAAAGGATCTGAATGATATTAGACTAACGAATTGGCCTACCTGAGCAAAACATTTGTTCTTTTACAAAACTAACACATCAACAGAACTGGCTGGTTTAGGTAACTCTTCAGAAAAAAACAATTTTAAAACCCAACGTGAGAAAAATGAAGTACGTGTTTCTGCCTGGGGACGAAAGAGGATTTGGACATTAATGAACAATAAAGCAAAACAAACTATCAAGAAATTGATTACTTGTCTTTTGGCATTTAGGGTCTACTCAAAGTCATAGTTTGTAAGCCATTTTCCACGTTCATTTTCATATAGAAGAATACTCTTTTGTAGTAGGGACAAAAATGTCTATAATTCATACAAAACTTTGTCATCTGCAGAGAGTTTATTTACATACATGATGAAGGGAACAGGATCAGCAGTCAGAGAACATGGGTTTTGGTTCAACTCTACTGCTTTCAAGGTCATCAGTTTTTCCATCTGTTAAAAGGGAATGCTAATACCTTTCAGGATTGTTAAGAGAATTCACTGAGTTTGCCTAATACCTTTGTCCCTTGGGATCCATATAGTTGCAAAGAATTAACACCTCAATTATCCAAATTGTATAAAAATAATTGTTATTACAATAAACTATACTAATTTTGAAGCAAAAAACAAAAAAAAAATGGTTTTCTTATGTTTGTCATTCAGAAATGCCTGTCAAAGTATATAAAGAATTTAGTTTATCAATTAATTACATACATGTACGTGAGCATCTTGAACATGGCTATCAACAAATATTTGCTAACAGATTTAAGAAGACCCTGATGAATATCAAAATAAAAAAATTCTGAAGATTTTACATGCATAATATAAAAGAAAAAGGTCCTTCTTACCATTATACTTGAATTACACACCCTTTGTGGTAGGGCAGATTTTGTGCTGATACACCCCAGAATAGGCCTATCCGTCATTTAAGGCCAGTATCCTTTAAGATTTGCTGACATCCACGACATAGGTGTTAAGTAGTTTTCATTTCACCCCGCTTATAAAGACATTTTCAAGATTGCAAAAAATAATTGGTTGGGATCCAATTCATTCTCACCATACTATATCACTATAGAGAGTCACTATTATTTGTTATTTAATTACTTCATGGGCAAGATCTGTGCAACTGCTTTGCCCCCTTTCTTAAGCAATACGCAAAATAAATTACACAGAATGGCTATAGTGGTGATAAATATTCCCATCCATGAAACTTTTTGTATTTTATAGTTCTTGTTGGCTACATCTACACAGTGCTAACCATCTAGATAAAAACTTTGAAAGATATTAAATTAAAAATTATTCAGATATTTAGAAATACATTTTATATTTACCTTTATTGGTATCCTTATTTGTTATGTGTTTTGGGAATGTCTTGGATGAGAAATGAATTATTTTCCAGCCTACGTACAGGTATGTGGTGTGTTGACTTGTTAGAAAATGTTCAAGTGCATAGTTGTTCATACTGATGACTGGAAATCACCAGTAGGATCATTTTTACTGATTTTTAAAAATTTTTTTTTGCCTCAGGCTCTGATATGACACAACACAGCACTGTTCCTGATTCTGTGTCATTTACAATTTTGATATTTTGTTTGTCATGGATTCTTTTTTTTGGATTTATTTTGATGGAGGTATATAGATCAATTGAACAGAATTAAGAACTCAGAAATAGACAAACCAAATATGGTCAACTGATTTTTGACAAGGGTGAAATAACAATTCAAGAGAGGAAAGGTTGCCTTTTCAATAAATAGTGCTAAAGCAATTAAGCATCATAGGCAAAAATGAACCTCAACCTAAGTTTTACACCTTATGCAACAAAGTAGCTCAAAATGGAATTAAATACAAAAAAATAAAACTATAAAACTTTTAGAAGGAAACATAGGAGAAATCTTTGGAATCTGAGGCTAGACAGAGTTCTTATACTTGACATTAAAAGCACAATCCAAAACTGAAAACTATTAATAAATTGGACTTCATCATAATTTATAACTTTTACTCTTTTTTTTTTTTTTTTTTCGGTACGCGGGCCTCTCACTGTTGTGGCCTCTCCCGTTGTGGAGCACAGGCTCCGGACGCGCAGGCTCAGCGGCCTTGGCTCACGGGCCCAGCCGCTCCACGGCATGTGGGATCTTCCTGGACCGGGGCACAAACCCGTGTCCCCTGCATCGGCAGGCGGACTCTCAACCACTGCACCACCAGGGAAGCCCACTTTTACTCTTTTAATCCTCCATGAAGAGGATAAAAAGACAAGCTACAGAAAGCGGGGGCGGGGGGCAGAATATTTGCAAAACACATATCCAACAAAGGACAAGCATCTAGAATATATAAAGAACTCTGAAATTCAACAGTAAAAAAACCCCCAAAAAATCCAATTAGGAAATAGACAAAGGACACGAAGAAAAGTTTTTCTGAAGAGGATATACAGATGGCAAATAAGCAATGAAAAGATGTTAAATATCATTGGCGTTAGAGAAATGCAAACTAAAACCACTTCACCCTAAAATGAAAAATAGTGACTAAGCAAAATGCCGGTAAAGAGGGAGAAAAATGGATCACTCATACATTGCTGGTGGGAATGTAAAATGGTGCAGCCATTCTGGAAAACAGTTTGGTCGTTTCTTAAAAACCTAAACATGCAACTGCCATATGACCCAGCCACTGTAGCTTTGGGCATTTATCCCCCTAAAATGAAAACTATGTTCACACAAAAATCTGTACATGATATTTTATAGGAGCTTGACTGGAAACAGCCCCAAAGTGGAAACAAGCCAGATCCCCCTCAAGGAGTGAATGGATAAACACACTGTAGCTCATCCACACTACAGAATACTACTCAGCAAAAAAAGGGAACAAACTATCAATGCATACAACAACCTGGATAAATCTCCAAAGAATTATGCTCAGTGAAAAAAAAAAAATCCCCAAGGGTTATATACCGTATGATTCTGTTGATAGAACATGTTCTAAATGACAAGATTATTAAAACAGAGAAGCCACTCGTGATTGCCGAGAGGGAGGTAGGTGTTGGAGAGGAGTGGGTATGACTATAAAAGGGCACATGAGGAACTCTTGTTGTGATGGAAATGCTCTATATCTTGACTGTATCAATGTCAATATTCCTGGTCGTGATTATTACTATAGTTTTGCAAGATGTTACCATCAGGGGGAAGCTGTGTAAAGCGAAGTGGTAGGAAATTCTCTTTATATTATTTCTTACAGCTGCATGTGAAACTACAATTATCTCAAAATTTAAAAAAAAAAGTTTAATTAGAAACATACTTTAAAAATATATTATACTGAAACATTATTTATATTGGTTACTGAGTTTGTTGGTATCCCCTTAAATTTTCTACCTGAGAAGTGTACCTTTCTTACCTCACTGTAATCTCAGCTCTAGAGGTCAGATTAAAAGAGGGAGAAACTAGAATGAATGGGAGTAGAAAGGAATAGTTAGAAGTTCCTAAGGAGTGCGCTGCTAGCTTACGGTGATGGAAGACTTTAAGATATTTGAGGCAATGAGACAAGAAAGATAGGCTAGAAACCACAAAATCTTCTAGAAAAGTTTAGAGATGCAGAACTTGGGAACAGAATCTTCCTCTCAGCACTTGGAGGCAGGCACAAAGAGGGGGGATATTATGCAAATACAGATATTTAGAGGAATAAAACAAAACAAGGTTTTTGTTGTTGTTCCCCTTTCATCACTCCCTCCCTCCTGCTGTGAATCTTGCCAGGAGGAATCTTAGAATGCTAATGTCTCCATATTTGACACAGCGAGTGATCATTGCACAGTGGCCAATTGATTTCTGACTCACTCTTTGCAGATCAGCCCTGCAACTGCACATTCATTCCAAGCCTCCAGGAGTTGAGTACAGCAACAACAGAGCCCACCTTCACCGTCGGATAATAAAGCTTAGTCATGCAGCTTAAAATAAAATAAGCAAGAAGCAGATGGCAAAAGGACAGAATGTAGCGTATTTAATCTGTCCATGTTTGCATGGAAGCAATTGTCTTCTTGGCTCCAGAAAAACTGAGCAAGACAAACAATAGCGCTTCTCTTTCCTGGGCACATATGACAACTGTTTATATAGGTGATCTGGAGTTTGGGGTAATTTGCCCCTCAGCTTGCTGAATTCTCTTTCTTGGAACCAGGAAACTGAGCTGGCCCACTTCTCCCCACAGGCAATCAGTACAGGGGGAGGTTTAGCAGAGCTTGCTCAGTAAACAATGCTGATCAAAATGATAATGCCCAAATGAAACCAATATTGGACCAAGTGGACCTCTCAAGACCTGGGGTGCTCATCTATAATAAAAGAGCTGTCAGACCAAATGCGCAAGTGCTACGTGGTTCAGTGTAAACTGTTGTGCAGTCACCGCTCTGAAATGCAAGTGGTGAAGTAGCATCATGGAGATTTTATTCCAATTTGGCTTATTTAGAATCCCTGCAATGCTGGAGAAAGGCAATGGGAAAAAATGACTTTGCTCCTCTGAGGGGGCACTCTGACACAGAAATCTGGAAGGCTGACCTGAGCCCTTTGCTTGGAATTTATTCTTGTTCCAATTCAAATGGTGCCTGAGTACATTTTAATGACATGTCAATTAAGGCCCATAGCTGACTGCCAGAGTAGAAGTGTCCAATAGAAATCTATGAGCAAGAAGAAAGCAGGATAAACAAGGTCCTACTGTATAGCACAGAGAACTGTATTCAGTATCCTATGATAAACCATAATGGAAAAGAATATAAAAGTGAATTATATATGTTGTAACTGGATCACTTCACTGTACAGCAGGAATTGACACAACATTGTAAATCAGCTATACTTCAACTAAAAAAAAAAAAAAGAATGAGGTAGAGCTGGGCAGTTAGAAAAGAAGAGGCTGTGAGGAAATGGGAAGAAAGGTTAAAAAGAGAGTGAAAATGAGGTTCAGACCAGCTATTTTTTCCATTATGTTTAATCAAATTTCAGAGAAAACATTCATAAAAGCTTCATGCTTTTAAAAAGAATCCATTCAAATACAAGGAACTTGGGCTTGATCAAGAAGAGAACTGTCAGTAGCCCCAACATCTGATACTGTTCTGCATCTACATCTTTGGAGAGTGTAAGTTTCAAAGAGGGGAAATGCTACGTGACACAATATGCAAAGCTATTCCCCTGATCCACAGAAGCTGGGTTTTGAGCTTAGTCTTCTGGTACATGGACTATGCTTGTTGTTTACTACTGTGAGTCAGGAACCGAAAGAGAAAGGCAATAAAGAAGCTGGCTTTCCCTTCTCATTGTATTTCTATTCTCAACCATTCCAAGTCTTTACCAAGTCGAGTACTCTACAAAAGCTTCCGTTGATTCTCTGAGTTTCTATCCTATAGACCATGTAACACACATCTAAACCCTTAAATTTCATGTTTTCATTTTCATCTACCTGACATGTTCATCCTCTTGACCAACTGGGTCTTAGCACTAACATTAATATGGCTAGCAAAATAGCCAGGTTGCTGTTTTCATAGAACTTACTGTCAGGCAGGAGAGCAGATTTTAATGAAAGTTCCTTAAAAACAAGGACCCTTCCTGGATTCCATGATTTTTCAGAGTGTGTTTAAATGGTTTCATCTGAAAATATGTAATCTCAGGAGTGCGCTGAACTCATCCAGTATAGTGCCTCCTTAAGCAGGTTTTCCTTATAAAAATACAGATGTTGAGCATATCATTTTGATTATTTCCTGAGAGCAAAGTATGAGACTTTTAAAAATGGGGTTATTGTAAAGTATAGTACATCATGGGCAATAAGAAATGAAATTGCCCATGCTATAACAAAAGTAGAGATTGGAACATGCTTCTGACTGTGGTTCTAACCATGTGGACAGAGAAATGGAGAAAGCTGGTCAGCAGAGGGAGAAAATGAAGCAGACACTCAGAGGGACACAGCCATGAGGGATGGTGACCAGCCTTCACTGAGCAGTTTCCCAGTCCAGTGGACTTTCAGTGTTAAACCCAGGAAAGTTCCAGGCAAGCTGGGATGAGTTGGCCACTTTACTAGGAATTCCTGGAACGCAACTTTGTTCTTGCACTTGATTCTATGAGAGTTTCTTCTTTTGGTTTACATTTTTCTGATTAGGGTTTCTGTCACTTACTTGTAAACCAGAGTCCTACTGAAAAATAATAGGTTGTATTTTTCACCTTATAAAGAGTTTCTGAGTCTCACAGCAACTCATTAAAACAAAAGTAGATGACATCCCCATTTTAGAGAGGCGAGGATGGACTTGGAATCCTGGGAACATTTATCAGGATCATTTGGCAAGGGTTCAGGAGCTTTGTATTTCTAGGAAGCCTCCTTCTCAGTGTGTAGGGTTTAAGCATCTTGCAGTAATGGATTCTGTAATTCGTGGGCAATCCACCAGTCAAAACCTCCACTTTTAGTGACTCATACCCACACCTCTACTTTGCTAAGTCAGGGTACACTTTCTATACCCTGTGTTAAACTCTACCATCATCACCCCTTTTCCTATCTATAGTCTTCATTGCAACTTCACCGCCTGACAAGTGGGAAAGTAAGAATAACCAAAACTCAAAGATTACCTCCCTTTGGGGCTTTACGTACATTATCTAATTTAATCCTGAAGGTTATTGTGTGAGGTAGGCTTTACCATTTCACTTTACAGTTAAAGGATCTGAAACTCAGAGATTATTAAGTGGCTTGTTCAATGTTCCACAGCTATTATCCAGTGGAACCATGATTCAGATCAAGAGCTTCTGGCTCCAAACTTCCGGTATGCAGATGGCACTATTTTGGAATATGCAAATTTTTTCACATGAGAGAACAAAGGGGAGTCTGTGCAAACTTTAGGGATGGAGAAAGGCCAGTGAGAACTTCAGGTGACTCTCGATGCCCAGTCTTAGGGCTGTCCTATGCAGTATAATTCTAGGGCTGCTAGAACAGGAGAAGCCCCAAGATATATGGCATTTTCTATTCACGATTCATTTATACTCACTCTGAAATTTTCTCCTTCATGTATTTGAAAGGCTCCTTGAATGAATGTTCCTCAACAGGAAAAAAAAAATTCAAAAAGAAGGAGAAAAAGACATGATCTTTTGTTTAATGTCTATTATTTTTTAATGTCATTACATCATAGGTGTTTATTATAAAATCATAATAATTGAATTATAAACTTATTGAAAATACAGATGGACAAAACAAATTATAAAGAGCCATCCTTAATATGCGCCCCCCCCCCCCAAATCACACTTGTAACGATTTTGCCATTTATTTTTTCCGGTTAAAACCACATATAACCACGCACACACATGCACGGGCACACACACACACTTTTTAACCAAAAATAAAATCATGTAAAAATGGCTTTGTAACCAATTTATTTCCCTCTTAAAAATAAATTGTGAATATCTGTACATGTCAATGAACGATAATTTTTATTGTTCTTTTCTAATAGCATAGAGCATTAATCTCTACCTATATAGATGCCAATAGTTATGCTGTTTAACTGTTGTTTCCTCTTCCCCCTCCCCCATCACCAAAATTCAGGCCCATCCATGAGTAATGCAGTGTCTGATGAGCTGAAGTATTTAGTAAGCTAATGTTCACTGTCCACAGCAGGAGGTCTGCACAGCTTGGCTGATGAGAAATGAACTGCCTGAAGCAATCTTTTAATGGCAACTAATTTCCCATATTTGATTCTCAGCTTAGCCAACTAATATCTAGTTCAAGCGTGACAAAGCATTCACAGTTCCTTTTGAAAGTTCTCTGAGAAGCCAAACAATGTGTTCAGGACCATCGTGACCTTCTGAGATCTTGTCCTGGCTTTTCCAGACGAAACCTTGATCAACAGTGGTCAGTGATCTTACAAAAAGAGCTTAAGGGTGAGAGTCTTCATATTACCAGCTTTCGCTTTTTAATTCCATTTTCAGATAAGTTGGTGATGAAAATTACTGGGCAACAAAGTTTATAAATGTCCATTAAGACTCTTCAGAGAGAGCATACATCTAACCCTTAAGAATATTTTCATTTTCTCTGTTTCCTCCAAATGATTTTGCATCAATCAGTTTTTCCTACTCTTAATGCATTCATGATATCTAATGTGTGTTAAGCCCCTCTATCCTTGCCTTAAATAAATCCTATTACTCTGTGAGTCTATCCCATTACACAGTGATTACTGAATAGAGCTCGACTTAATTGGATATGATCATGTCCTGGTATATAGAATTATCATCCAGTAAAGTTAGTATTTTCAGTTGTCACCAATATCCCTATTTCTGCTATATTTTACATTTAATTATTTTTCCAAATCTATGGAAGGTTTCATTAACATTTTTAAAAAAATAGCTCTAGGGCTTCCCTGGTGGCGCAGCGGTTGGGAGTCCGCCTGCTGATGCAGGGGACGTGGGTTTGTGCCCCAGTCTGGGAAGATCCCACATGCCGCGGAGTGGCTGGGCCCGTGAGCCATGGCTGCTGGAGAGGCCCCAGCAGTGACAGGCCCGCGTACTGCCAAAAAATAAAACCCAAAAAACAAAAATAGCTCTAAATATTTTTAATAACGACAGTATGAGTAGATTCTGGGGAGAACATATTCAAAGATCACTTGCTCACAAGTTTTATAGGCAGAGAGGGAGGTAGAGGGTAGCATAGTGAACACTGATGGGCCTGAAATGTAGGTGCATGCCTGTGTGTGCACGTGCACACATGCATGTGTACACACCACACACACACCACACACACACACACACACATGCTGAAGTTATTTGTGTCATCAAAAGGAAGTGCCACCTCCTGCTCCCCCACCTCCCACCCGTGACCACTATTTCCCATTCCTGCTTTCTGGAAACCAGAAATATGAATATTTTTATTTTGGACCAGATCACCATTTTTCAATCCTAAAATAACCTCACCACTTTATTTATACTTCAGTAAGAATTGCAATCTCAAACAGTACTATAAATCATTCACAAAAGCCCAGTCTGATATAGGCAGCACAGCGAGACTCATAGAAGGAAAAGAGTCAGGCGGCTGTCAGGAAGCATGGTGGGATGTGGGTCCACAGCCTACACTGACCACATCACGTGCTCCTATAAATCCTGGGCTGTTCATTCCGGGGAATTAGCCTTCCCAATAAACAAGACTCAAGTGGTTCATTCCATTCCAGCCCTTAGGAAGGAGTGAGATCATTGTTTGACTGTTTGCCAGAGAAATATTGGGACGGAGACTCCTTTGACCCAATATTCCCTTAAATTACCCAGGAAGCAATTTTCCGAGTTGCACACTCACTGATATTAATCCATTGGTGGAGTGGTTGTCTAGCATGGAAACTTCTGTTCTTCTATGGAGCCTAAGAAAGTCCATCACTTTTCTAGAACATTCTTACCTTGAAGTAGTATAAAACCACATCACACAGTGGTTAGGGTAGTAGGTTCTGGAGTCTGGCGGATCTGGCTTTGAATCTCAGCTCTGCCATGTGTTCTTGCTATAACCTTGGACAAGTTATGCAGCCTTTCTAAGTCTCAGTTTTTTTAATCAGTAAGATGGGGAAAATAATAACAACCATCACATAAGGCTACATGAAGAATAAATTACATAAAGTATACAAAGTTCTTAGATGAGTGCCTAAGACATAATAAATGATTAACTCTTGCTGTTACTATACTATTATTACTGTTATCATTTTACCTATGTTTTCAAAGCCCAGTCAAGTTAGGAATAATTTCTTTGTTACAGGATTTTGGGTACTTGGTTAGGGCACAGACTCTGATTCCTTAATAGTTCATGTCAATTAGATGTTATTCTCATACCTAATACCTTTCAATAATCAGATTGCAGATATTGAAAGCTTCAGAAAATTTCTATCTTTCTATTTCCTTGTTACTTATTTATTTTGTCTTGTTTTGTTTTGTTTTAGGTTGAATTCTAATAAAAGTAAATTAACTATAGTCTTTAGATCTCTGTGCATTTTTTAGCTTATTGATGTTAAGAAGAATGGCTTAAAAAGTGTCAAAGATTGCCATGAAAAGGGAGGATTGGCATTGAATATTTTAAGAGGTAGGAGCAAAAAAAATAGTGGGCAGTAAATGATATTCACAGTCCATAGTATCGAATTATCACTTAATAAAAAGTCAAATTTTTACCTTGTCGCACTGTCTGATATGGTAGCCATTAGGCTCATGTGACTCTTTACATTTAAATTAAATTATTTTAAATTAAAAAAAAAATTAGTTCCTGAGTTCCCACTAGCTACACTTTAAGTGTTCAACTGTTACATGGAGCTAGTGGCTACTCTATTGGACGGTGAAGATCATGGGACATTTCTATAAGCACAGAAAGTTCTCCTTGAATGCTTGACTTTCTAGGGTGCAGGGAGGAAAAGGTCAGCTTCTGGGTAGATTGAAGCTAATGTGCAGATCCTTTCCACTCTCCTCTGGGAATCATACTTCCTAGGCTTAAGTGCCGTGAAAATATACTCACTCTTCAATTTTAGAAGACAAATCTGGTTTTGACCCAAACTTTGGACCTTGGACTAGGCTGAGCTCCAAGGTACAAACATGATGTGACAAACAAACATGATGTGTTTTCTGGACATAAACAATTAGTCACTTTCCATCTTTGCTTTTTGAGTAAACATGCACATAAAACCAAGTTGAGTATGCAGATTTCACCTCATTCTATCGTTTGTTAGATCTGGAGAAAGGGAAATTTGCTTCAAGGGTGGCTCTGTCCAGGATGACTTCAGTTGAGTTGGGTCACCTGTTACCTGGTAGTGAGAGAGATGGGGCCCTGGTGATCAGCCCCCACAAGTGGAGGAGGGAACCACAATCCGACCAACACTAGCAGATGAAATAATCCTGCTAGGGTTCACCTTGACCTGGAACAGGCATTAGTACAATGTACTTAATACCAGCACTAGTAATACAAGATGCAATAAATAATAATAATCAGATTCAGTTTCCACATGAACAAAACTATTGTCTCCATTTTGAAGAACTTTGATTCTGTGTTTTTAAGTGACTTGCCTAAATTTGGATATCTGGAATTGACACAGCTACACGGGATTTCAATCAGGTTTTCTGATGACAAATCCTGAGCTTTCCTGCATGAACTAGAATATGTTGTAGCTTTAGTAATAAATATAGAATAACTAGTATCTTTGCCAGTGTGGCCAGAGAGTGTATTTTCCTCTTAGGCTAATGACTTATCTTTTATTAGCATGAACATCCCATTCACACATGATTCTAATAAGAATGTCACAAATATGATATGATTATAATTATTATTTTATTTTTACAGACAAGGTTCCATGGGTGCCAAGCAAAAGTGCATTTGCCCTATTATTTCTCAAAAGCTCACCTGGCATATGCCAATCAGGTAATTGCTTGTGCAAATGCATCATTAGGTGCACAATTACCTCATTTGAAACACAAATTCAGGGCTGAGTGGAAACAACCCCTGCATGTACAGTTTCCTGAGTGTACTCATCATGACACCCAATATGGAGAAATTAGCCCTTAAATCCGTTTCCCACCCATGGCTTTCTGTTTCCTTCACTGATGGTATCCATTAAAATAAAAATAAAAAAAAATGATGTGTTTTCTGGACATAAGCAGTTATCTTTGCTTTTTGAGTAAACATGTACATAAAACCAAGCTGCGTATGCAAACTTCACTTCATTCTATCCAGGCAGGATAGTTCTCGCTTTACCCCAGGCTCCGGATGACATTCTATTTCATAACTGTTTGCATGGAAACGATAAAGACTTTATTTTATTTTTTTCTTTCCAAATACATTTGGCAAAATCTTCCAAGCTGTCTCTTTATGGCAGAATATTGTCCCTGGCCCATTTATATGCTAATTGATGAAGTGTTACCTTTTACTGACAAGTATTTACATGTTAATTAACTTTGGGAGGAGGGTTAGAAATACTAGTTTGCCCTGTTTAAAGTGATAAAGGGGATGCTCTTTCCTTTCAAGAAGAGTACAAAGAGAGTATCATAAAAGGAAATTATTTAATTACCTCCTCCTAAGAATTAGAAATATGTTTTCCAACCATTCTCTCTGTAGAGGAATTCTCCAGATTGTGACCTGAGGCACAAAAGGAGCAGGGAGTGAACATTCCTCCTTTTAATCTGAGATCCAGGTGAACACATCTGGTGTGGGGAATCTAGGTCAGTGATAGTGAAGGAGGAAGAAACAGAAAAAAGCAAGCAAGCTTGGAAATAGTATTTTTTTAATGGAGTATTCCTGAGAATAAATGGATTCCATAAATACGGACTCAGCAACAGGCAAAGGAAAATGATTGGTCATAGGACACCCAGAAGAAATGCCCCATAAAAGTGATTCAAAGTACCACGAGGGTGAAACTCTCTCTCTGAGCCTACCTGTGTGTCTATCCACACGTACCGTACTCTTTTTCCTCCTAATAAACACTTTACTTGCTTCGCTACTTTCTGTCTCTATGTGGAAATTCATTTCTACACAGCTGACAGGCCAGGGCCTTGTCACTGGCCACTGGTCCCTGGTGGTCTAGTGGCTAGGATTTAGCACTCTCACTGCCGTGGTCTGACTTCAATCTCTGGCTGGGAACTGAAACCCTGTTTCAAGCCGTTGCAGGCCAAGGCTGTCCGAGATCAGTATGACTCAATAATGTTACAAGAACTAAATGAAGAGTGCTTTGAATTCAACAAACAAAAGAAATCTCTACTGTAAAGTACAGCAGGTCAAATGAGAGTGTTTAATTGAGGCATATTAAAAATTTTAATAGTATATTTGAGCAAAAATTAAATCGTGCAGCACCAAACCAGAGTTGTTTAGGGGGGCACCACTGCAGGAGCTAGGTGTCAACTAAAAATTGGCACCTGCCGTCTACCTCTGCAAGACACATCCTGAAAGGAATTCAGGGTGGAGATCAGGATGAGTCGCTCTGTGTTCTGGGAAAGACTAGCAGAACAGGTCTTCAGATAGTTAGGTATTCTCAGGAGAAGATTTTATGAGCCCAATTCTTGCACCTCCTCATATCTAGAAAAGCACTAAAATCATTAGTGGTGACATCTGTGAAACTGAGCAGGACCATGTGGGGCTCCTGGGCATGGAAAACTTTCTGTGTCCCCCATTTTTTGTTTGTAGGGAGTAGGCTTCAACCTTCATGACATTCTCTGAGTTCCAAAGGGCAAGTTCAAAGAGTCGCTAATCAGGGAAGGGAGGGGATGCAGAGACAAGAGAGGAGCAGTCAGGAAACAGAAGTGCAGCCCTGGGGCAGGGTCCTGGTTCCACCTCAAGGGATACATATAACTATCTTTGCGCTCTTCTGCGGAACCAAAACCCCCAACAAATGGAAGATGTAAACTACTTGATGAAGGATCCTTCATTTCAGAGAGAAGGTCACAGTTTGATAACCTTGAGAACCACAGAAGCTCATCAGAAGACCACCTGAGACCAGGTTAAAGGAATGCAGGCCCTGTACATACCCTGATCCTTATCAGCAAGCTTGCCCTTGAACCACTGCTATAAAACTCCTCACCAAGGCCCCCCCGGGCTGGGACACACAGTTTTGAGGGCATGAGCCCGCTGTGTCCCCTTTTACCTGGCAAAGCAATGAAACTATTGTCTTCGGGCTTCCCTGGTGGCGCAGTGTCCGCCTGCCGATGCAGGGGACACGGGTTCGTGCCCCGGTCCGGGAAGATCCCACATGCCGTGGAACGGCTGGGCCCGTGAGCCATGGCCCCTGAGCCTGCACATCCGGAGCCTGTGCTCCACAACGGGAGAGGTCACAACAGTGAGAGGCCGACGTACCACAAAACAAACAAACAAACAAACAAAAACAACTATTTTCTTCTACTTCACCCAAAACTCTGAGGTGGAGTTTTCGGCATCATCTGCTCCTGGTGACTAGCGGAAAGCCTCTGCCAAAATATGTGCTTGACTGCGTGCACCCCCTTCACTAAAATCATTCATAACACTGACCTTCCCCCCTGCCTCTTTGGAGCAGTTCTCAGAGCTATCCAAAATGCTGTCTCCTTGGCTATAGTCCTCATTTTGCCCCAAATAAAACTTAACTCACAAGTTGTGCATTTATTTATTTTCAATAGACATAAAGGAAAGACTTATAGAGAAGAGGAAAAAGAAAAACAAGAAAATTATTTGAGTGATGATAGCTGAAGCCATTGCTTTATTTGGGAAAGCCTTGTTGGCTGTTTGTGATTGGCCCTCCTTAGGGCTCCGTTTCTTAAACTTGAGGCATTACAGACTTAAGTTTTGGTTTGCTTACACCTAATGGCCTACCTGTTTAATTAAGTTAACAAGATCAAGAAGTAAAAAAGCATACAAATTTATCCCTGTCACCATGTGAAGGACACTTGGGGAGGCAGTTGATTTAGTAAATTCAGTACTTGTCCCTCTAAGTCTGGTAAACTCATAAATGTCTGTGCTTACCCTGACGATATTCATGGACTTTTTCAGAGTTTTAGGTAAATACCAGCTGGTACCCAGAATTGCCTGTCTTTGTTATCCTCTTAAGAAACAAATCCTAGAGATTTTACCTCCTCTCTATCTTTAAAATATATCTGACCACTGCTCTCCATTTCTGCTACATGTTTAGGTCTTCATCACTTACCCTTTTAATATCACTAAAAATCTCCTACCTGGTTACACTAGTTCCAGCATGGCCAGTCTCCAATTCACCTTCCACACTTCAGCCAGAATGATACACCACATTCGCACCTTGTTGCAGGAAGGGGGACCTCTTCCAGGGCCTGAGAATGGGCTCTTGTCTTAGACTCGGAAATGAATTGTCTGAGGAGACACACGTGCTGACAAAGCAAGAGACTTTATTGGAAATGGGCGCCGGGGCAGAGAGAAGCAGGATAAGGGAACCCAGGAAGACTGCTCTGCCACGTGGCTCACAGTCTCAGGTTTTATGCTGATGAGGTTAGCTTCTGGTTGTCTCTGGCTGTATCATCTGACTCAGGGTCCTTCCTGGTGGCACGCACATCTCTCAGTGGAGGTGGATTCCAGTGTGAGGGTTTCCGGGAGGTTGGCAGGACATATCGTCTCCTCCCTCTTCGTTGGGCCCCTCCCGAATTCTCCCAGTTGGGTTTCGGCGGCAGCACCCTATTCTTTATCCTGTTGCGAGACAACTCAGGCAAGCGGTTATCATTGTGCCTGGCCAAGGCAGGCAGTTTCAGTCAATGGTTCCCTAACTTAAGTTCACTGACTCATTTATTTACCAGACATTTACTGGGAATCCTCCATGTCACAAGCTTAGTGCTAGGTGTGTAAGTTTTACATGACCTCTTACTCTAAGATATTTGAATGGACTCAATACACAAGATACATACCTCTCTACCTGCTAACTGGTAATGATTTTCATTAAATATAATAAAGTTTAAGAAAACTGTGCTCTTAGCTATGAACTTTGGATTAGTGGTACTTTATGTGTTGAGTTCAATAGAGAAGACGGAAATATTTGTAGTTTTCTGGAAATTTAAATATGTAAACTTTACATAATTCTTCTCTAACAGCATAGATCTATCCTACTGATAGAGGTAACTTTAGTGAAGCTACTGCTCAGGAGACGTGGAAAACTAGAAGGTTCATTTCATCCTGTGCAACTTCTCTATTCTTCAAAAAGGAAATGGTGAGGGGTATAAGATGGTGAGGTCTGTTTGGGGAGGGAGGTGGGAACTTGTGTACATTAACATATAGAGGGAGAGTAAAAGGTAAAGAGAGGGTAAGAAAAGGTCAAGGAATTGTGTGTGTTGTGGGGACAACGGGAATAGTGGAGGGAGAACCAAGGCAGGCTAAAAAGAGAAAAAAGACAAAAAAATTTTCATTTTAAAGCAGAAAAGTGCCCCTGATAGGAGCATGAAGAAATATAAATACTTTATATCTATTTAAATACATTGAAAATTAAACTTTAGCAAGAGACATCATTTTGTACCTGAAGATAGCATGTTCCCTTTGAAAGACTTTTTGCTGTAATAAGGAAACATGATATGCCTATAGGGTTTTGTTTGTAAATCTAAGCATTACATGAAATTTCAAACTTCTGATAAAATGGAAGAGTTTGTATCAGTATTTGGTAGAAAAAGAAGTAATTTTCTGATTGTGCTCTGCACAGAAGAGCATTATTGCCCTGTTGATTTTTTTTTTTTTTTCACTTTCACATTTTGTTTGATCTTAAGCCAAAAGAGGAAATAGAGTCTGAGTGCCAGAACTTGGGAGGATAATTAGGGCCTTTCCTCCAACTGGCTGGCTGTAAGCAGGCAGTGAGTACTCTTTCTCTAGGAAGCATCAATCTGTAAGAAGCGAAAGACCAAATGTTTTTGTTTTTTTTTTTCTGTTTTTGTGCCAATGTGCCCTAGTTCTAGCAGTATTTATCTTAAAAGTGCTCTTGTCTAGACACAGGTATTCATGATGAAGTGACATAACCATTCTACCCAAGCCTGGGTGAGAGTCATGGGTATATAGAGATTAAATGGTAATTAGCCCTAGTTGAAATTTCGTGAGTGATACGTTGGAAAAATATATTTATACATTATTCAACAAATACTTGATGACGCAGTGTTTTAATAACGTATGTTGGATTCTGTTGTAGTTGCTGGGAATACATCAATAAACCAAATCATCTGTCCTCATGGAGATTATAGTCTGCTGGAACTATACCTACTTGTTTGATTTTTTTTTTCTTTTTAATCTTGCTTTATTAAATAGAAGGCTTGCTTTTAAATAGAAATAATTACTAGTTACTGGTTATGTTGGGAGGGCAGACAGTAATTTTTCCTTTTTAATAAAGAGTAGAAAAGCTGTGGGACTCCAAAGCTCTAATTAAACCTCACTTCTTGTTATGCATTTGCTGGGAGACAAAATATCAAGGAGAAAATTAAATTCACTTATATTCTGTTTAGACACCCAAATCGAAGAGATAAGAGTAAACGTCATAGGAACAGACTCTTGGAGAAAGTTCTACATTTAAAACAGAAAAAAAAAAAAAACTTTAATATGTGATATTTTATTAAAGTTCTTTTATGATCCACACACACATAAATAGCATATTGGAATCTTCTCATTACTGTTCATTTTTACTTGATAAATTAAATGTAAAAAGGAAAAGATGGTTAACTTTTTCTGAGACTTCAGAGGGTTTTGTACACAAAGGGATAAAAACAGTTCACTGTACGTCCAGTCAATAACTATGGTAATTCTTTAGTGTGATGAAGATGCTGTATGATATGAAATTAATAAACAATTGTTCTAATTTTTGGTAACATTATTATTTTTAGGTCTTTGTTTCTCAAGGCTTTTATTGTTTAAAACTTTACCTCTCCTTTTGAATACTTGAGTTAATGACTGAAGTGTTCACGTCAGAATTTTCCCCTTTTATGTAGCCCTCTCAAACCCCACTGTTCACATCCACTTGAAACACACATAATTATAAATGATGAGAGCCCAATTATTATCTTCTCTCCATCCCATATCCTCACAGGTGCCTGGCTACTTCAGGAGTGTAAGCTAATCACAGGGAAGATTCATCCTCACTCAGCTGCCTGATTTGATCAACTAAAGAATGAGTCCAACAAAAGTGGTCTCCTTAACGAAACTGATTTTCATTTTTCCTTATTAGTTTATAGAGGACTGAGACTGTGAAAGGACAGAAGAACATAATGAAGAATGACAATTAAAAGTCATTTTTCTGACACTTTATTTTATCACTTTCTCTTTTTAAAAAACATTAAAAATGAAAATTTAGCTATTTTTGCATTTTTTTCTTTCTCATTCTCTGCTACTTGTTTTCCCCTGCTTTTACCTTTACGAAGAGGGAATTAGAAAATCCATGGTCTAAATGCTAAGATGATCTGACAGACCTCCAGTTTTCAGTTGTACTGTGAATAAGAACTATATACAGTTTACTCTTGAACAAAGCAGGGGTTAGGGGCACTGACCTCCCACCCCATTGAAAATCTGAATATAATTTATAGTTGGCCCTCTGTATCCAGTTCTGCATCCGAGGACTCAACCAACCGAAGCTCAGGATTCAACCAACTGGGGATGTGTAGTACTGTAGTATTTACTTTTGAAAAAAAAATCTGCATATTAAGTGGACCCTTGCAGTTCAAAGCCATGTTGTTTAAGAGTCAACTCTACTCCATCAAGGAGCTTGACATTGGCTCCATCAACCCAGAAATCCAGGAGAGCCTCTCCACAAGGAAAAACAGAGAGCAGCAAAGTCAGGAAATTATGAACGTGGGTATAAAATTGTGTAATTGTGTATTTTTGCTCATAATAAGTATAATTATTATAATTTTTGTCTAATTTTTCCTCTTAAACACTATTATTATGTTATTCAAAATTCATTACCTAGTAAAGCTGTAATTCACCTTTCTAATTCACCTGATTTTTTCCTGGTAACACAGAAGGAAAGAAATTGAGTAAGCTTTCTCTTCTCTTAGTGCCATGATCAAAATAAAGTGATGCTGGAGAGAAAACAAGGACCTTCTCTCAGAAATCTTTACTGCAAGTAACGACAACTGGAGTCCAAGTGACTTTTAAAAAGGGAGTGAGAAAGTGTCTTACACAACTAAGAAGTCCTGAAGTAGACAGGTGAAGATTCATTCCATAGATCAACAATGTCTCCCAAAGAACCCACTTCTTCCCTTCTCTCCTGTCTTCTCTAGAATCATAAGCTGGCTGTCCACAGCTAGTGGGAACTATTTGCTTCTTATTCATATCTAATACGAAGTGACAGTGTATCTTGCAGAAGTTCTCTAAGATCATAACCAAACTTCTTAACGTAAAATACATAAAAATGTATCTGGGTGTCTGATTGGTCCAATTGGTCATGTTTTCTGAACCAATCACCATGGCCAGGAGTATGAAGCCTGCTTATTCATTGGTTGAGCCAATCAGGACCCACACAGGAGGTGGGAGTAGAGTCAGTACATGTACGGGTGAGATATTGATGCCTGAATTATGGAAAACCCAAAGAAAAGGGGACTGGACATTGGGAGGTACAAAACAGTACATATTCTTCTCAAGGCTGAAAATCAGAAGGCTCAGGCAATTCTCAAAATGTCACAAAATGATAAATAGTAATACAATAAGCATTAATTCAGTAAGATTTTAAAGCTCTAGTAAAATGAGTTTTACATATGTAAGGTGAATTTTGGCATAAGTTTTACATATGCGTGGTGACTGTATTGCATATATATTTTTTATTTTCTGTATATTTTGACTTTTTTTTACCCTCTTAAACTTATCTGACTAGGGAGAGACTGCACCTCTCGTGGCTAGCCAATTCTTAGAAATAGCATTTGATAAGCTCACCGATCCAGAGCCACACCTCATCTACTGCCCCATACACACCAGGAGGGACTATTCCTCTGCCTTAATCATCCCAGGGCCAGGTACCAGGCAACTAAGGACCATATCTCATAGCTTAGACTTCATGGAAATTATTCAAACTAGACAACCTTAAACTGTTCACCCTGTCTGACCTTTCCTGAAGAAATGCCAATAAAGGCTCTAGTCTCAGCTGTCCCCATGCTCCTGTCACCTGACCCAAGCCTGGCACTTCTCCTGTGACCCTGTGTGGCATTTACTGATCCCTGTCTAGGACTATGAGTATAGTAAACTGTTTTCCTGAGCCTTACTGTGTCTCCTCTTGTGGCAGAACCTGACTATTGCGTAGCAGAACACGAAAAGTGAATTAGTAGGTTGGTTTTTATATCTCAGAGAATAGACATTCAGGCACAGGGATTGTATGAGAGTAACATTGTACTGAGTTATCCACAAGTTATCTAATAATGACTAGTCATGACATGTGCCCTGTAATGATGACCAGTCTGTGGGTGTGACGTGACCAGGAAGGACTGAGGGCAGCAGGCCTGGAAGGGCCTGTTACACAAGTCTTAGCTCCAGAAATCTCCAGAGGTCTCCCAACATGGTCCTACCATGGTGCTCTCTTCAGCACAACACAGGGTCCACTGTTACATTTTAGAGAAAGTTCTAGATGTTGGGGATGTCAAAAACCCATCACTTAAACAATATTTTTCTCACTGTAGTGTATAGAAAGTGTAACTCTTACTCTACCCACCTGAAAATTAAAGAACCATCACATTCCTCTATTTTCTTTAAAATAAACCAAATCTAATTGGCTTCTTTGGTGACGACTGAGAGTATAATCTTAGACATTAGCAAGATTTTTCCATCTCATTTTCCTTCTCCTCCCTGCTCCTGACCTGCTTTTCACTTTTACTTCTGTCTCCTTTCCATAGTCCCTTCAAGTTGCTTAGTCTTTAAGAATTTGTATCCCAGTAAATTTTTATTATACTTTGAAACAAAGACCTTTAGTGCCATAAGGGAGCGTTAGGATCTGACTACTTCATTCAATAGGAAAGGGGAAAATGCAATAAGGATAAATACAAGTTAATTATTCAAACGACTATATTGTCATGTAACCATGAGATATACTCTACAAACAGTTAACATCAAGTTTCCTGTAATATACTGTTTCTCCCCTCAGAAAAAACACTTGGAATAAATTGTCAAGGGAAAGTATGCAAAGTCCTTCCCTGGAGATCTTAAGAATAAGCCCAAGAATTTCCTAACCTACAGGTTTAAGAGTGCCTTAAAGTTCTTCAAATTCTTCTGCTTCTATCAGCCTCTATACCTTTCTGTACGCCCGCCAACCTCTACAAGGACTGCTTCCTCCTTTCCAGTCTACTTTTCACCTAGTTAAATCCTATTCATTCTAATCACCTCAACTCAGAAGTTACCCTCCCCCATACAAAAGATGCCCGCACATCCTGAGGTTTTCCTTTGGCGTACATAGAGTTTGCAAATATAATTTTTGTGCCATTAATTAGTTAATGTCTACCCTCCCTGCCAGAATCAGATTCATGTGGCCAATGACCACGTTCACTTTCCAAATTCCATCATGGTGCGTGTTCCATACTTGTTTATCAAATAAATGAATGCAGATTCATTTCACCTGGCAGATAGAAAATGTCTTAGAAATAAAGAGAGAAAAATTTGTTTTGGAGTGCCCAGCGCTATGCCATACTTACTATTTTATTCTCACAGCAACCTGAAATGATAGATGGCATTATCTTAGTTTTGGCAGATGAAAAAGCTGAACCTTCAGAGATTGTTTAATTTACTTGAGATCACAGTAGGTACCAAGAATATCTGGGTCAACTATTGTGTGTTTTTCCATGGTCCCATTGTCTCTTTCATCAACAGCCTCTGGAACAGTGAAAGTGGGGAATACAAAACATTATATTTCTCCCTTAAAAGAAACAGACAGAAAAGGGATCATCCTGATGAGAAGAAATAAGGGAAAAGACGTTTAAACTAGCTCTGAAAATGTAAAGAGATATGTTATTTTTTCTGTTTACCCTCTGCCTTCATCGTTGATAAGAAACCAGCATAGAATCTAGATCATAGAGGACTTCCTGTATATAGCAGGAAGTTCAATGTTCTCTGATGGCTGGCGTGGTTATTTCTGCAAAGTCAAAGGGACCGTCACTATGCTAATGCTCAATCAGCGATTTGCTTTTGTTCCATGACAGTGATTTTATTGGGATGGATTTTTTCCAAGTGTTCCTGTAAAAAGTACAGGACTGAATGAGGTTCACGGCTATCGCTGGGCCTGGCAACATGAGGGGCATTTCCACGACACATGCAAATCAGCATTCACTTGCCCCAGCAGTGCTGCTCTGGTGGAGTGTGCAAAGTTCTCTCTGCTTTACGTCTGCTTCAGTCTTTCAAGCAAACTAAAGGATCATTTTTAGCGGGTGCCCTTGTCAGCTGTTTCTCTGAGAATAGAGCCTTTGATAACATCCAGAAAAAAAGTAATTGTGCCACCGCCCTGCTTCATTTACATAACTGAGATTGATGAGAAAGGAAAGAAAGTGTTTACAATGCAGGAAGATAGGAATTTCAGGATTAAGTAGGAAGCAAACCGAAATGAACTGTCTGGGGTAATTATGAAACACATACTTCATATGTTTTCATTAGATATTGCTATTATACTACACAAGGCAAAGGAGTTTGATTAAACTACTGTTCAGTATATAAATGTATGCATAAATTACAGGGAAAATAGTTACTTCATTACATTTCAAGAATTCTTCAGGGACATTGGTAAGTAGAAATTTAGTCATTGGGTACGCTGCATCAGAATAAAACTATGGTCAGGCAAGGAGAGAGGAGTCACCAAACAGATAACAAGTGTGCCCACAAAACATGGCCAATGAAACCTGATGATCAGAGATTAAAAAAATAAAAGCCAAGGTGGCAATATGGTATGCAATATAAAAAGCCATAACAACTTCATAGCTATTATTGGTACCTATTGAAAAATAATATCCTTAAAAGAATCTTTATGTAAATTATATGCTTACCGATTCTCATCTGTTATTATGATATTTGTACTTAAGTGCCTAAGACAAACTGAATGGTTTCTCATTGTGCCAGGACATCTTTGAGAAAGCCTCAGTGAGTCCCTGTTACTCCTCAGGTAGCCAATAGTGAGCTTCACCTTCCCTGGTTAGTCCTTTATCCATTAACCACCCACATTTGCTCCTCTGGAGGCTCTGCCTGAGTCTTATCTTGGAATAGAGTTAAAGGAAAAATGGGTTTCCTCTAGCCCCGGCCATAAGTGTTCTCTCTCCTCCTCAAACACTCACTGCTATTTTCCTTAGTCAATGACTGTATCGAATTGAGCTGATTTTTTATATTCACTCAACAAATATTCTTTCCACAAATATTTGCCTACTAAGTGAAAGACAGAATGTTTTACTTGCCTAGAGCTGCTGTAAAAAATTACCGCAAACTTGAAAACAAAGAAAATGAGTTGTCTCACAGTTGTGGAGGTCAGAACTCCAAAATCAAGGTGTTGGCAGGTTGGCTCCTCCTGGAAACCGCGAGGTAGGAACTGTCCCGTGCCTTTCTCCCAGCTTCACAATACTTCATTCCCTTTGTCTTCCTTTCTGTGCTGTATAAGGACACTCTGATTGGGTTTAGGGCCTACATTAATCCACTATGATTTCATCTCTTGAACCTTATTTTCACTGTACCTGCAGAGACCCTTATTCCAAAAAGGTCACATTCTAAGGTGGCCATAAATTTAGGGGAAACACTATTAAATCCACTGCACATATTAAATTGGATTTGGCTAAAGAAATTTTCAGAGCTTTAGGTCACAAGTCTGGGCCTGCTCAGCATCCCACAGATGTCTAGTGTGTTCGGTGTGTGTGAACAAAGTCCTGATTGAAGCTCAAGATCAGAGCTTTGGGGCTTCCCTGGTGGCGCAGTGGTTGAGAGTCCGCCTGCCAATGCAGGGGACACGGGTTCGTGCCCCGGTCCGGGAAGATCCCACATGCTGCAGAGCGGCTGGGCCCATGAGCCACGGCTGCTGAGCCTGCGCGTCCGGAGCCTGTGCTTCGCAATGGGAGAGGCCACAACAGTGAGAGGCCCGTGTATCGCAAAAAAAAAGATCAGAGCTTTGGCCAAATCCCCTGATCTGATAGGATGACTCTAAGCAGTGTCTTCAAACTATGGATAGACGAATTCTAGGTTTTGCTAGAGGTATCTATGGATAGGGGCAGAACAATTAGGGGACCTCTAAGTAAATGAAATGATACTTCTACTAGAGTGGCTGAGCTTTTTCCTGTTTTATGTATTGAGGTTCGGTGTAAAAATTTATTTGTAAAAGATAATCCACTCCATAAGTGATTGAAAATTAGTGACCAAAAGTTCCATTGCCCCAAACACATATTTTCAAGTAAGGAAGCACATTGCAGTTTTCAAAATTTGGCACGAAATTAACTCCATCACCTTCCAAGGACCTGAAGGAATGGCTCACAGAGCTGGTGAGTTTCAAGAGGAGAGGTGGCTGTAAGGGAAGGCCTAGACCTGAGGTGCTGCTTCGCCTGGTGACCACTTTTCACCACTGTTTTGAAACCAGCAGCTTCAAATAGAACTGGAGCTATGGGTCATCAATATACTCTGAGAACAGAGCAAAGCATTTTATAAAAGGCTCCTCTCTGAATACTTAGGGGGTGAATGTTATCAGCTTAGAGTTAGGCTCATTCATTGTCCTCATACTGGCAAATGCTTAGTAAACGTGAATAGTATTGGGTTGTGAGGAGTAGACTCAGGTTGAGGTATCATGGTGATTATTTAGGGAGTTGGGGAAAGCTCCTTTAACTCCCATTCAGGCTTCTCAGCTCTTCAGCAACCCCAAAGCAGTAAGATTGCTGGAGTTATAGAGGCTTTCTGGACTCACATCTGTTTATGAAAAACCCCAAACTCTAAGCTAAGCAAATCTATTTAACTCACTGTAATTATAAATATGAGCTTTTATTATTCAAATGACTTCTTCATATGCCAGGAAAACCACCTTGCAAAGCTTATTAAGAGCCACAGAACAGAAATCTTTGTTCTCAGAAATGACAGATGTCTTAAAGAAAAACAAAGCAAAATAATACTATAAAACCCAATCTCTCCCAAATGGCAGCTTTTTATACTAGATGAAGAATAGATATTTGACCTCCAAACCAGTGAGATGTCTGGAATGGAAAAAATGGCCACTCGCTACTTCAGCTTGATTAATAGGCTTCTCCTTCAGTTGGTTTGTGATGCTCATTATGAAGTGTTTCCACCGAGATCATGTGGAGTCAACTCTGACAGCCCCTCTCCTCACCCCCTCCCCCACCCCACCCCACCATCACCACCAAATATAGAGTCATTCTAAAGTCTACATTCTCTGACATTACTTTGATCTTAAGGGCATTCTTAGTCATTCTGAATTCTCATTCTGTAGTTTCTAATTAGTTTTCTTGCATTAATTTAAATTTATTTCTTTGGAGATGGGACTGGAATGGGGGTAAAGTGCATGCCTCCATCAAACATGTCTCATTTCAGACTGAGCTTAACCATGGACACTGGTGGCTTGGTCGGGGGCTGAGTGTCTGAGTGATGACAAGAGATATGGGCTTGTTTCAAAAGGTGAGGTGGTGGGATCACTTATTCCCTTTGAGGGAGGGTCCAGGTAAGTGGTGAAAGGCACAGGCTCTTGGTAAAATTCTGCTGTCATTTACTAGCTGGTGACCTCAGGCAAGGTCCTGGATTCTCAGTCATAAAAATTACATAGATCAACGTGTATAAAGTATTTGGACCCGTACCTGGCACTTTGTAAGTATTAGCTATTAAACAAGTCAGACAAGGGCTCCGTCATCATCTTCATGATCAATCAATAAATCCATTGGTTCATTTCAAGTACTGGTATGAAATACATTAGAAACAGGAAAGGGACTAAGGCTCAGCTGGAGAACATAAAAAATGATGTGAAAGGGTTAGAAAGGAAAGAGTGTAGCTGGAGTGTAGGGGGAGGGAAGAGGGTAAAAGATTAGGTGAGGGAGGCAGGTAGTGGCCAGATCATGAGGGGCTCTTGGGTCATGGTAAGGAAATTGGATTTTACCCAAGTGTAGTGAGAATCCACTGGAATTGACATTATGAGATTTATGCTTTAAAACGATCCTTTGTTTGTCATATGGACTATGAGTTGTAGAAGGGCAGAAGCAGAATTATGAAGGCCAGTTAGGGGGTTCGTGTCATGAAAGAGCACAGGGTCTGAAACTGGAAAATCTGTGTTTTATAGCAATGTGGTCATAGGTAGGCTTTCGGAGATTTGCTTTTCTTATTCAGAAACATGAGAAGCAGTTACAATAACCCTGCAGGGTTATTATCAGGATGAAATGAGATGATGTACATGGAAATGTTTGCTGAACCGCAATGATAAACATCAGTTCTTAAGAATATTTCTATGACTACTACTTAGAATTGTGTTTTTAATGTGTGGTTCTCACACTATGTATATCAGAATCACCTGAGGTATTTATCAAAAGTACAGAGGTTTTAGTTCAGGCTTTATAAATTTCCACCCACATTTTCTAGTCACAAATACCATTCTAACTGCGGCTTTGCAGTGTAGTGGTAAGCAGTGTGCAGGCTGGGGCAGGACAGCCTCTTTTCAAATTCTGGTTCTGCTGTGACAGTTTTTTTTAACCTCTCTGTGTCTCAGTTGCCTCTTCTGTAAAATGGGAATGGTAAAGCACTTCTTTTATGAGATTTTGGAAAGGCTAGTGATTTAGCACATACATAAATAGAATAGAGATTGAACCACTAAATGAATATTAACGATTGTTACTATCCAGGAAAGGTCTGGTTGGGCACAGATGTTAGTGTTGGACAAAAATCATTCAGGACCGATCCCTTGATATGCAAAGACACAGTCCTTCTTTGTGAGGCACTCACAATCTCACAGAGGTGACAGACAAATAACCAGATCAATACATTGCAATGTCATGATTGGCACGCTAAACATTAAAGGAAAGAACTGTAGGTAATAGAAACTTCAGGCTGGTTGGTGAATTTTGGTTTTAATTTGTATTCCATCCTCATCTCTCTTTTTTTTAAAATTTAGGCCTAGTTTAGTATTCTTCTATCTTTAGATTTGTTAAACCTGGCTAACTTCAACAACAGTTAAAATACCATTTAAATATTTGCTTCTGAGAAATGAGCCTCGGAAGAAAATGGATTGCAAAAGCTTTACTCCCTTTATTCTTCTCGTAGGCTTCCTCCTAGTTTGTGTTCCAGTAGACATTTATACTTATAGCTGACTGAATAAGCTTGCTTCAGCTTTAACGAAGTCAATGCAATCTGGCTTTAGGTATGGGAACATTAGCAAAGCTGAGACTATGACTATCAATTGGAGTATAAACTGGAGATGGAGAAAGCATCTCTAAGAGTTTTTGCTTTGGGTGTGGACTTTTAAATTTTCTGTTGATTTTTAAATTTAGTGGTGGATCTTTAATGTGTTCCATGAGATAACTTATTAGGTGCCCATTGTGGTAGAGGACATGTAAAATTTTATGTGGTTTCCAAGATACATAGTGTACACAAAAACACTATATACATATATATATATAT
>NW_020172420.1:99716-100281 GCF_003031525.2 Neophocaena asiaeorientalis asiaeorientalis | reverse complement strand
ATAACTAGTGGGCTATGGAGGGGCAAGCGCCGTGAATGCTGTAGGAATTTAGAGAAGGAAAACAGTCAGGAGAAGCTTTATAAAGGATGTGATTCTTGAGCTGGGCCTACAATGAAGGTTAAAAAAAAAATGTGTTTGTTTTTTTTGCAGTACGCGGTCTTTCACTGCTGTGGCCTCTCCAGTTGCGGAGCACAGGCTCCGGACGCGCAGGCTCAGTGGCCATGGCTCACGGGCCCAGCTGCTCCGCGGCCTGTGGGATCTTCCCAGACCTGGGTATGAACCCATGTCCCCTGCATCGGCAGGCGGACTCTCAACCACTGCACCACCAGGGAAGCCCAAAAATGTGTATTTTGATAAAGAGATATTCTAGTACTTGATAAGGATAGGGTATGTAACCAAAAATAAACCACTTTTCTTAATACAACAGTGTGCATTACATTGCTTGAGGGTTAAATATGGGCCTTACTGTGTCAGTGTCACCTAGGGCGAGCTAAATAAACCTCCCTAACCCTCGTTTTCTGATTTTCACAGTGAGAAGAATGATAGTACTTACCTCATGGATTTT
>NW_020172420.1:74826-99676 GCF_003031525.2 Neophocaena asiaeorientalis asiaeorientalis | reverse complement strand
GTGCGTGGCATATTTAGACGTAGGATTGGTAGAAGTTGTGGTCAGGTTAATCCAAGTGGTTTATATATTTGAGAGCTCTAATTCAAGAGGAGAAATAGATGGTGTGTTTTTTTTTTTTTTAAAAACGCCCTTTTTAGAAAAAATACCACCAAGGTAAAATTGAGTTTCTGGGGAGCAAATGCCTTCCCAGATTTATACATTGAGTATTCAGCCAAGCTGGAAACATAATGAAGAAGGTTTCCCATCCTATAGCACCACATTTTCCTTCCAAATGTGGTCCATGGCTATCTAGGTCATGTCTACCTCCTTACTACCAATTAAATCCTTGCTTAGTCTGGTTTTCATCCAAATTTACTGTGGAAGGCTCTTGCAAGTGCCCTTTGAATAACCAAATCCTCTTTGACCTTGTAGAGTATTTGACATAATCATCCATTTCCTCCCTGAAATGCCCTCCAAACTGGGCTTTCTTGAGGTGGCACAGTTGGACTATAGTATTTTCCTTTCTAAAGTTTGGCTGTTCACATACCACTGTCTTTATTGATTGATTGATTGATTGATGTTTTGCCATTTCTGTATTCTGCTTCTACTATGATTTAATCAATAATTATATTTACATAATCCCTTTTTACAAACTAAATTAGATCTATTTAACAAAAAGAAACAATGCTAATACTAGAATAGAAAAGCCAGTATCAACTGCCATAAAAAAGATAACTATTAGATAAATAGGATTTGAATAAAACAAATTCTTAAATTGTAGCCATGTTTCTGCTGAAAACTTTGAACCGGAAATCCTCACTCTTTTTGTTACAGAGGGGGGCTAACAATTTTGAAAGAGGTGTTTCAACTCTTAGTGCCTATCAGAAACTTTCTATTTAATGTGATTCCAAGGATGGGAATAGTGTTCTCTCCATATGATTAAATGTTATACAAAATCAAATTCGTGTACTCTTTCAAATAATATTTTTAACCACTGGTTATCTTGGTCTTATACTTCAGGAAACACAAACATATAGAATGAGACATAAAGCTCTCAGCCTGGCAGAGAGGCCAAAAATATATCTCAATTTTTTTCTAACTTGCTATATTATCTGTCTACATACACCTTATCCTGCAGTGCAATTGAACCATTCTCCTTTCCTAAACACATCTGGAACTTTCCAAATCTTCCTCATACTTGTTTCTCTACCTAGAATGTCACCTCAAATGTTCTCTTCTCTACCTATTCTCAAATGCTGCTTGAAGACTTTCTTGATTTCCTAACAAAGTAACTGCCTTTTTCAAAAGTTTTTAAGAATTTAGGCTTCCCTTGGGCCACCTCATTATCAAACTCATCACCCAATATTATAATAATTGTCTGCATTCCTCTTTGGTAGGGGAGGTGGACTTATTCTTCCACATCTCCAGCAACTAGCAGATGGACCAGTAGATATTAGGCACTTAGAAAATATCTGTAGACTTGCATAGTTGTGTTGGGCTGGGGTGAGCCTGGCTGTATGCCATCTGATAGAAAGGGAACTTATTTGGGAATCAGGATATCTGATCCAGTGTCTCTGGGCAATCAGCTGATTTCTCTGACCATTTGTCATCATATCAGATCTGCCCCTGTTTACACAGAGTGAGAGAAGGCTGGTCACCGGCTACTTGAACTGGATAGTGAGAATGCTGCTGAGGGAGGAAGGAGGAACTGAATGGAGTTCCAAAGGCAAATCCTGTTTAAGATGGCCATAGGTCATCATTGACCCTGAGTACCCAGCCTCTCAGGGGCCAGAAACTACTTTCTAAGAACGAGGGTGCAGTACTCTCTCCACTAAGAGACAAAAAACTTGCACTTTGGACTCAGCCTACTTTTTTTTTTTTTTTTTCTGTATGCGGGCCTCTAACTATTGTGGCCTCTCCCGTTGCGGAGCACAGGCTCCGGACACGCAGGTTCAGCGGTCATGGCTCATGGGCCCAGCCGCTCCGCGGCATGTGGGATCTTCCCGGACTGGGGCACGAACCCGTGTCCCCTGCATCAGCAAGCGGACTCTCAACCACTGCGCCACCAGGGAAGCCCTTAGCCTACTTTAATGTCTCATCTTTAAACTTTCTGTTCCTCATCTATAACAGGCAGATAATAGTGGTGTCTACTAGCTAGGATTCATGTGATGATTAAACAAGATGATGTGTGAGAGATTTAATCAATGTTAAGTATAAAGTAAGTGCTCAATAAAATATCAGTTTATTATTCTTGCATATTAAACTGCATCTGAAAAACATATGAACATTTCAGATCAAGCATAAGACATATAACCCAAACTTTACATACATTTTTTTTTCTAACTAATGAAATTAAATTTGGTTGCTAAAATTTGCCTCTGTCCCTGTTTGTGTTAATTTCTGCCTTCCCCTCTTCTCCTGCATCTCTTTTCATGGCTTCTGATATTAGCAAACAAATGACCCCCAAGCACTTCTCAACTGAAACCAAAACATTGCTTTTCTTCATAGAATCCCATGGAAAGAAAACCATAGGGAAAGCCTGGAAGGGGCCATCAGGGTGGGTACGTGGGGGAAGACGGTAGGACAACAGGCTGGGAGTGATCCTTCCTCTGAATCTTAAGTACCTTATTCAGACATGGTTATTTTCCTTTCTGGATAATTTGATTAACCACTATTCTTCCTTCCCCCTAAGAGACCTTTGGCCTCTTTTTTCTCTCCCTTCCTCCTCTACCCAACTCCACATTTTGCCCGTAACCATTCAGATTTATTATTGGCTCCTTGGCCATTTGTTCAATTTGATCTTCTGTTCATGGTCTAAGCTGAAATTTGATTCATGAGTCTTCTTTCTTTATCCTCTCTGATTTCATTCCATGATAACTCTGTCACACTTGTTATTTCTCTGGTATCTCCTCCTGTCTCATTTCCATCAATGGCTTCAATAAAATGTATAGGTACTGCTTCCATTCCCTCTCATCACTTTTAGGCAGTCATTATGCTTAAATATTTAGCCTCTATTGATTTCCACTTGCACATCACAGTTTAGTTAAGACCGTGATGTCAAATATCCTTTACAGCTTTTTCATTCCTCTTTTTCCCTTGTCATGCTCCTTTGCTCCTGCATAGAATTTCCTCAGAAATTTCCCTGGAGTGATTAAGATCTGTCTCATTTTTTTTCTCCTCAGGCCACAAGCTTTCTGCTTCACTGCTTAATATTTTTTTCTTCTTTCTCTGCTTATGTTAATTATTGTTTTTCTTATTTTTCTTTCCTCTTTTCACTTACTAAGGAACACAACTGCTGATTCTTTACACAATCATCTGATTTAAAGAAGCTGGTGAAGAAGTCTTCAACTGCAGCTACACCAAATTTTCTGCTATACCGTGGTAGGATTGAAAAGAACGGAGAAATGTTCAGAATTAGGTAATACATGAGGGACTATTTTGGTAAGTTATCCACACAAGATAGAAGAACGCAAAATGTTATTCTTATAAGCAGAACTCTGGCCATAGTAAAGATGACTGCCTGTGTCTCTGAATTTGGGAAAGTAGTGTGGTAAAGAGCTTTGCTACTCAAAGTGTGGCCCATCTTGAGTAGCAATCTTGACATCACCTAGATCTTGTTAGAAATGAAGACCCTTTTGTTCCACCCCAGACCCACATAATCAGAATCTGCAATTTTAACAGATGTATGCATGTTACAGTTTGAAAGAACTGACATAGAGGAGAGCCTCCTTAAAATTCAGATCAGTTCAACTTTAGCACAATTTAGGCAGACTTTAACTTGAATTCTTTGAATTTCTATTTACTCACCCATGAATTGTGAGTAATAATGCCTAATCTTTCAAGTTGTTGTCAGAAATAGGAATAAGATGTGTACAATTCTTGCAGTCAATAAATAGCAATGGTTATACTAGTGGATTTCTTAAAAGATAGAACTAGGAGGGGATTTTAATTTCTCTGACTACATTTTAAATTTGGAGTCATTAAAAAGAGAAAAACCTGGTTTCAGAAAATGGTTCCCATTTTTCCCCCATGCCATCTGAAACAAAAACCCACATTTCTCAAGCCATATAGACGAAAGCCAATTTATTCTGTGAATTATAAAGGTATTAACAGATGTTAAGCAAATATTTAAAATTGTGTGTACAAACCAGACAAATAGATTAAATAGTAACTCTTGTTACCATTTCAGGAACTCTCTTAGTATCAAGAATAATGACTGGAATTGGGTTTGAGTCTCAATTTACTTGCTAATCATATGAGCTTGGCCAAGTCACAGAACTTTTCAGGGATTTGGTTTCTTATCTATAAAATGTGAGAAATAATAATTAGTAGGGTTGCTTTGAGAATCAAATAAAAATAATGAGATTTATTTATATACGTGTTTGTCCGCCCATCCATCCATCCATCTGATAAACATTTATTAACTTCCTATTACATTTTGGGCACTGGGGAAGGTACTAGGCTTCTAATAGTGAAGAAGACATAGTCCTTCTCTCAAAAAGCTCACTCTTTTTAAAAGAATATCTGTAAACCTTAGCTACCATAATATTGAACACACACTATTGAACACATAATAAATGTCAGGCACCACACTAAACATATTATGCTATTTTACTTGTTTCCCAGGAAAACTGAGGCTTAGAGAGGTTGAGTAACATCCCAATGGCATTCAGTGAGGCAGTGGCAGACACGAAACACAATAAGCCCTAGTAGTATAAGCTATAGAGCAAAGCACTATGGAAAAGTTAGCTGCTATGATCATGATACAGAGCAGAACCCAGAACTAGATGGCTGTATTGGAAACTTCCCTGAGCCTGCGGTTCCCTGCTTTGCCTCTTTTCCTGAGAAATGAATTCTTTCTACTGTGGGCTGTTTCTTTTGTACAGATGCTTCCCAGCTGGAGCTGGGTTGGAGGAGTCACCTGCAGAATGTCGAGACTCGCTCTCCTTCCCTCCCCAGAAGAAAAAAATAATCTTCTGTGGTTAAATTTCATGTTCCTTTTAACTCTCCAGCAGCCTTTTGGTCTCTGCTGTTTCTGTTTTGTGGATGAATTTATTTTACGTGTTATTTCCCCCTTAAATTTTAAGGACATGTATCTTCCCAAAAAGAACAAAGGAAGAAAAACAACTTGTAAATTATCACAAGAAAAACCCCTGCTAAAAGCAATAAGTTTGCTGACAGATGGCAGAATCAGTTGAAAAGCAAGTACCATATTTACTGAGTCTAACCCATTTAGTAAGCCAAAAAAGTGTTATCTAATTCTATCCCCTGTGTATGTGTATGTTTTGGAATAAACAGATGCCTAATGAGAAATGTGCCTGGTGTAGTTTTGGAGGAACCTGGATAAACCCAGGTTTGGGGTCAGGGTTTGATTTTGTGCAAATTCGAGTCTATCGTAAGCTAAGTTGTTAGAGCAAAAATAGCATGAAAATGCTGTCAAAGAAACATTATTTTTTAAAAAACAGCACACCCCAGAATTATTATACCACATAAGTTTGCCTTTAAAACTCCCTCTATTATATAGTTTTATATCAACCACAAAGTACTTAAAAAAAAGGACACATGACCTGTCATCAGGAAAGTTGGGTGTGTGCTTGGCCAGTATAACAAATTTGGATATTATCAAGTTTTTAAAAAACTATAGAAAACAAAATGGAAATAACCCATCAGAACATACATTTGTTATATTGTACAGGACATAGCTGAGACGTGACCTTCCGCTCTCACCTCCTTCCTCCAAAACCCAGTTTTCTAAAAGAAAGAAATGCTAATCCTATGACTATCTTATTTTGAATACTGAATTTTGAGACTGTATATTCAGATGAAGATGTATTATGACCCAGTCTAAGCCACAAGGCATAAATGAAGTCAGGGATATTGTATGTACAAAAAGAACTAAGAATAGACTCAAATTCTAAGTGAGCACATGGACCATGGTTTCTGGAAAGTGGACTTACTGGCTATTATTTAATGCCTCTGTGAGTTTCTGGAAGTAAAACATGGAGAGCAATGAATTGCACAGGGTTAGTGTGAGTGCAGATATTCCTCCCTAGGAACCAGCACTCATGGAGAAAAAGCCAAGGGACTGCTCTTCGTTTTGGACTTTTTTCTTTCCTTCCTTCCTCCTCTCCACCCCCATTCTTTCTCTTTCAGTAGAGAGCATGGAAACATGAATAATCAATTAATATAACACAAAGTAAACTTCAAAATAAAGATAAAATGTTTAACTTGCTAAGATCCCATTGTAATCCCAAATGTATCTAATAACAGAACTTCAAAAGCCAAAATGACAGAAATAAAAAGCCAAATAGGAAAAGTACCCAATCATAATTGGAGATGTTAACAACCTTTCCTCAGTAATTGACAGAACAAGTAGACAGCAAAGCAGAAAAGATAGAAATGAATGGCTACCAACTAGACCTAATTGATTTTTATAGAAGCCCATACCTAACAGCTGCAGAACATATATTCTTTTCAAACACATATGGAACATGTGGTATCTCATTAGGCTTTAATTTTCATTTCTGTAATTCATGAGCATAAACATGCTTTTATATGATTATTGGCTATTGGCATAGATGCTGTTGGCGGCCTTCACCAGCACGGTGTTTCTGTGCTTCAGCTGCTGCTGACAGCTCACTCCAGTCTCTTCTCAGAGGATTGCCATTGGCTGATGGGGGCCACCTCACCCTGTAGAAGCCACACGCTTGGCACTGCTAGAAGGAAATGCCATCGTGCCAGAGGCAGCCCACAGCTAGACCAACTGATGTAGGGGTACAACAGGCCAGCTCCCTCGTGTCTGGGCAGGACAAGCTGCGGGCTACAGTTCATATTGCAGACCTTCTTATAAGATCAGGTGAGGCTAGATTTAAACACAAAAAAGCAAAGTGCTTGGCTTTTCCTCTTTCCCATGCCTGCTGGCGGTGAGAGCTGTGTGTGGAGGAAGGCAGTGAGGCAGTGGGCACTGCTAATGCTTCCATTTCAGCGCGCCCAAGAGAAGTAGGGGAATAGACTCAAGTCTACTCACTTTGGTCTTTGCTTCTTTAAGGCATAAATAGGAGGTAGCCAGTGTTTTTCCCTTTTCTTCTAAAGTACAAAAAGCTCTAGTTCATGTAAAGGTCCCAAAGGAAATTCTTGACTTTCTTCTGGGTAGGTTCAACCAACATTCAAGTACAGTGTTTCTTTTTTTTCTTTCCAGTAATTTGCTGAGCTGTGCTGAGCTGTGCTGCTTGGCAAGCTACTTAACCTTTCTGAACCCGAATTTAGAAAACTTCAAAATACTTGACACATTTCTCTCGAGGCGCCAGTGGAATTAGCAAATGATTCAGCAAATGGGTTTCATGATTCCTGGAAAAGTAAGCTTATATTTTTTATAAGCACTGGGCAGTGAAAATAAGTCTTATCAAACACTTTGCCCATCTGTCCTAATGTACTATTTTAAATGAATACTCCAGTTTTTCTTTCTTTATGTGCTCATTTTATTTATGACTTCCCTTCTTCTAGAAAGCCAAGCTATGTAGCCTTCATTTGATGAAGCAAAGTCTGGAAAACCTAAGCTTTGAGCAAGTTAGTCCTTTCTGTTTTTTATTTTTCTGACTGAAACACTAAAATATGTTTGATTTTTAAAAACTTCAAATATATTTATGATTTAGATCAGGGGTCAGATTTGGTCTAAGGGCTGTAGTTGGCCAACCTGTGGTTTAGCTGGTGGGAGAAACTTGTATTAACCCCAGCCCATACACAAACTTTTTCCCCCTCTCTCTTTCATCCATTATTTATCTGTGGTTTGTTTTATATGCTTCAAGAGTTTTTTGCTCTTTATTTTTTTTTTAATTAATTAATTAATTTTTTTTTTTTGCGGTATGCGGGTCTCTCACTGTTGTGGCCTCTCCCGTTGCGGAGCACAGGCTCCGGACACGCAGGCCCAGCAGCCATGGCTCACGGGCCCAGCCACTCCACGGCACGTGGGATCTTCCCGGACCGGGGCACGAACCCGGGTCCCCTGCATCGGCAGGCGGACTCTCAACCACTGCGCCAGGGAAGCCCCTGCTCTTTATTTTTAATATGCCAGATTAATTTCAGAGAAATGAGCTATATATAATATTCAGCAGTAAAGTAATTATAAAAGTATGAGAGGTAATTTTCTCCATCTGACCCTTCTTACCCATCACTGCCACCACCCCCAAAACAACTGAGCCTTCCTGTCTTTTCATTTTCAAAACTTAAAATGTATCTTTGTTTTTAATCTTACTTTTACCTTCAAACATTTTAAAATTGTTTTTAAAAACATTTTAAAATTGTTTTTCAAACATTTTATTTTAAAAAATTTCAAACCTACAGAAAAGCAAAATGAATACCCATAAAATATTCACCTGAATTCACTAATTATTAACATTTTCCCACATTTGCTTTATCTCTTTTACATACATTTACTTTGCTGAAATATTTGAATGTAAGTTGCAGACATGCAGACATTATGACCCTTGACCCCTTTATACTTCAACATATATAGTCTTAGAACAAGGACATTCTCTTACGTAAACACAAAACCATTGTCATACTCCCATATGAACAGTGACATACCAATATCATCTGATATACAACTGTTCCAAAATGTATCTCAGCTGATACGCCCTGCCCCCCGCCCTGAAGTAGAATCCAATTAAGGAACATACTTGGCATTTATTTGTCATGTATCTTTATCTCCTTTAACATAATAATGGTTCCCTTGTCTTTTTATTTGTTTTTCATGACATTAATATTTTTGATGAATGTAGGTTAATTGGTGTGTAGAATGCCTTCAAATCTAGATTAGTCCAATAATTCCCTCATTACTGCATCCAAGTTAAACATTTTGGCAGGAATATTAGATTTGTGCTGTCCTGGACTTTGCATTGCACCGCACCAGGAGGCATATGATGTCTGTTTCTGTCATTCTTGGTGATGCTAACTTGGATTATTTGGTTAAGGCATACCTCCCAGCTCTCTCTTTGTAACCAAGAAGTACTCTTGTGATATTTTGAAATGAGTCCTGTCCACAGTCCCGAACAGTGCCTTCAAAAATGGCAGCCATGGCAGAGAGGTTCAGGGAGGGAACAGAAAGGAACTGTAAGGACCCGGGCCATGGAAGTCTAACAAATTTCTTGGTCTTTGAGCAGACTTGGAAGGATGGATTCTATGAGCAACAAAGCCACCCACTCTCCAAAATACTACCCGGGCTTGGGAAGGTCTAATCTCATTGGTGGCCATAATAGAAGCAAGGACAGAAGTTTTTCCTAAAGTTTCATGACTTTTAAGCTCTCAGAACTCTTGTATATACTTAGGAAAGAGGAGGAACAGTGAAAATATTACTGAGATTGAACTTTCTACCAGCTAGGAGAGACAGGAAAATAAAGACATAGGATGTTTCTTTGCCCCACTGCTGTGAAGTAAATTCATTCCTATTCCCAAAATGATTTATTGTTTGCGTGTGTATATGTGTGTGTTTACTGAAATGGTATCATATTCTAAATATTTACTAAATGGCATAACATTTTCTTTTATGACTCATTTTTCTCACTTTACAAAATATATTGAACATCTTGCATTTTTTGAACACATGCATAGTATTTTATTTTATGGATATAGGTTATCTTTTTCCTTGATAAGGTGCTATTATGATAAATAAGTACTAAGGTAGCAATGGAGTATTACATAGATTTTTTAGAAGCAGACTTGCAGCTGACTGTGCTGCTCTAAGAAAGTTTTAGCTCTAAGAAACTTTGCATTCATGTTTTTCATAAGGAAAATAATTATACAGTGTTTTTTGTATTTTTACAACATTGACAGATGGTGTGTGAACAGCCTGGGAGGAGGAAAAGTGACCCAGCTTGCTTCTGCAGTGTTAGAAAAGATATCAAAGCAAAAGGCAGACACTCCCAGGGCCAAAGACTGTTTTCTTTTTCACTCATCTCTTTCAAATTGATCACAAATTGCTTTATTGCATTCTACTGTGTCAAAGTAATTCCTTTTTAGCTTCATATCGAAGAAATGTCTTAGCCTATGATAAAATGATTTCCTCAGTTCATGAGGCTGAGAGTAACTGGTAATAAAAATTGTTCCGAAATCTGTCATAGTCATCATAACAATATATGGAAATACAGAATATTTACTATTCAATATGAAAAGGCAAAAGTAAACATTCCAATGAGAATTATCTTGTGGGATGCTGAAAACACGTGCGCAAGAAGTTAGGGAAATTTTTTATGTGATCCCTCACCACCCCCTGAATGTACACTGGAACTCCACTGCTTTGCACAATGCCAGATTTAAGTTGTCATTAATTAAACAGCAATATAAAGCATATTCTGTATTGCCAGTGTGAATTATTTTGTCCATTTTTCCTGTTGGTTTAGCATATCTGTATAAACAGTTAGCCTCTAAGGTAGAAACTCTGACACTTAATTTGCAAACATTCTTGGGAAAAAAAATGTTTTCTAAAGCATTGAAAATGGCTTATACCTCATGGGATGAGAGGGTGGAGGAATATGAATGATAAGTAGCCCATATACTTAACTTCTTTTCCAAATATCTCAGATCCTAAAGAGGAGGTAAACATGGATAACAGCAACAATTGAAAAGTGTTATGTAATAGAAAGAGTACAAAAATTAAAGTCAGAACATTTGAGTTTGGGTTCTAATTATTTCACTAACTATGTGACTGTGGGCAAGTCACTTTCAGCATCATTATTTGATAAAAAGTGTGTATGGGGGAAGTGTGGACTAAATGATTGTCAAAGTCTTAGTGATTATTTTGCTTCTCCTGGCAACAAGCTTTGCATAAAAGTAACACGTGTTTAAAAGAATGTAATATGATTTAGTGCTCCAAAAACTTCTCTAGTACCATGTAGCTGTTTTTTATTTATTTTTAAAACATATTTCTTTATTTATTTGGTTGCGTTGGGTCTTAGTTGTGGCATGTGGGCTCCTCAGTTGTGACATGTGAACTCTTAGTTGTGGCATGCATGTTGGGTATAGTTCCCTGATGAGGGATCGAACCCAGGCACCCTGCATTGGAAGCATAGAGTCTCATCCACTGCACCACCAGGGAAGTCCCTGTTTTTTATTTATTGATAGCATATTCTGGAAAATAGAGTATGTTTATTTCCATGGTATAAGTGATGAAATAATAATATTCATAAACTTTAATGTTTTCTCTGAAAGATCTGTATATTACAAATATATAACTACAAGCCAGACTCTGAATATTGATTTCTTTTATTCACAAATATTCAGTTAGTGCATACTGGAAAGGAACTAACATGAACTGAGTACTTATTATGCTAGGAATATGGAAAGCAAGGATTCTGGAGTCAAAACTGATTGAATTTTAATTCTGATGCTATCAATTTTTAGCTGTGACCTTGGAAAACTTATGTGACCTTTGGGTGTCAGAAGTTTGTGGAGAAAGCCTCAATTCCTTGAAGGTGAAATATATCTATTTAAACACATTTCAGTGTTTCCGTTTCTGGTGAATGTGCTATATAATATTACTTATGAACCTGGATTATAGTGAAAATTATCAAGTAAAATTTTGTTTATAATAAACAGAATACATATTAAACTTATATTTATAAATTATCTAAGTTGGGCTTCCCTGGTGGCGCAGTGGTTGAGAGTCCGCCTGCCGATGCAGGGGACACGGGTTCGTGCCCCGGTGTGGGAGGATCCCACGTGCCGCGGAGCGTGGAAAAAAAAAAAAAAAAAAAAAAAAAAATTATCTAAGTTGATGGCAGAAAAAGTCACTAGCTAACACGTTGCGCATACATTTGGACTAGGATGGTGCTTAGAAGGGAAAGATATCTGAAATGAGAACCAATTCTCAAGGTAGGAAATCTTTATGGAGGCCCTGAAAATAGATGCTGGATAGACAGGCTATTTAACCCGAAATATCACTGAGAAAAGAGTCTAGGATCATATTACAGAAACCTGGAGTAGCCACCTAAAAAGATAGTAGCTTCGAAGACCTCTGCTCCTGGGAATCTCATGGGAAGCATTCTGAAATCTAACAAACTATTTAATCTTATGTTGAAATGTAAAATGGGAAAAATAATAGAATCACCTCCATCGGGTTTTGAATGAGTTAAATGAAATAATATATGAGCAACTGAAATATAACTTCGTTACCTCAAGACCAGTCTGCTTTGTCAAATATTCTAAAGGAAAATAAATATGAGTTCATACAAAAATCTCTGAAAAATCATGAATATGTTCTCTGAAAATCTCTTGGGAACACTAGGGAGAAGGTTAGACAGTATGCCACACAGAAAAAAAAGTCATCTTGATCTATCTTTCTCCCCAAAGCCAAACCTCCCAGGGCAGCTGCTCCAATATTTCCTGATTCTCCATACACACTCTTGTTAATGCTACTCTTTCCTTCCTTCGTCTTGGTGCTTCTTCCCTTCTTCTCCTTGCCTGCTCTGGCCCACTCATTATCACGTAATGCCATCTGGTCTCAGTTCCTTCCAACTGAACTTCAAATGAATATGTTTATTCCTAATGATCTCCTCCAATCCCATGACCTTGTATAACATTATATAACATCTATATGCTAATGGCCACCAAATTACCATATTCAGTAAGTATCTACAGCATCTGACAGTCACTATAGACTCTTAAACCAACTATTAACTTAAATGTTATCTCCAATTGACAGGCCAAAAATGTAGCTCTTGATTCGCATCATCCCAAATGTTTTCTTCTCTCATTCTTCCCTATATCAACAAGGCATCATCATTTATCTACTTTCTGAAAGGGAAGAGTTGATTTATCCTTTCCCTTAAAACTTACACTGATTCTGTCAACAGGATTTCATTTCTAACTCAAAACATGTGGCAAATCTATCCACTTCCATCATCCTAGATCTAGACATAATCGCTTCTCAAACTGGCTCCTCCGTTTAAGCCTCCTCCATGCTGTTTCCCTTATTTTTCTCTTCTTAAAGGAGGTTCAGGAATCACATGTATTTCAATGACCTCTTGGATTTGAGGTGGAATCTAAGTCTGTTCAGCAGCGCTTTGCTGTGAATTGTTCATAATCTGACTTGAAAAGTTTCTGATTTTTAAAACTGTTCTCTATTACACCTTGCCAGAGTACAGATTGAAGAAATCACTTAAATACTCATGTAAAACACTTGTCCCTTTTATGGGGATGTGCAGAGATGAGCTCCACATGTGAATTCTAGAAACTCCTCACAATACTATAAACTGGTATTTATACAAGTAACTGGCAATCCACTAAAGAAAAATCTCTCTGTGGCCTTGAGCCTCAGAATCTTTTTTTTTTTTTTGATGGAACATGGTGAACCTCACCTAGCATCCATCAATCCCCAAATGGCAATGTTAATTATCCTGCCAGAATTTCTGTTCTTTGATCTAACTACAATTCTGCAATTCTAACTACAATTCTACAATCCCTAGCACAGGTTTCCCACCAGTTTCTCTCACTTTGAATAGCAAGTAGTGTCAACACACTCCAAAGTCTGACTAATTTCTTGTCCAGGCTGAGGCAGATATGATTAGACAAGTACACACTGATTGCCTCAAATTCATTTATTCTGTTTCTTCGAGTATCACCTTGAAGAGCCATCCCTTCCGCAATTCTTGCATCAGCCTGTTACCTAGTCTTCCTTTATCCATCATTGCCCCCATCAACCTCTTGTACACCTTATACTATGATCTTTTCAAGCCTTAAAAGTGATCATGTCTCTTACTTGCTTGAACACTTTAAATATTTCCCATTGTTAGAAGTTAGAATAAAGACCGAAAACTTTAATATGGCCTTTAAGTAGGGTAATAATATAATTTCCTCAGCACACTGGAGTGCATTTAAAAGTGAAAGGGTATGTTATTATTACATTAGACAGCAGGCATAAATCGAGACTGTCTTAGACTTTCTAGGGCATAAGTCACCCTACTCTAAGCCTCTGCTTTTGCTTATCCCTGCCTCTTTTTCCAGCCTCATGTCTCACTTGCTCTTGCTTTCTGCACTCAGCCACATTAGGCTACTCTCAAATGTGCTGTGCCATTTTAGCTGTAGAAGCACTTTTTCTTCTAACTGGACTGTTCTTCATTCACCCCAGCCCCACCCTTCTCTTTGCATAGTTAATTACCTTTCTTAAGTGAAATCCTATTCTAATATCGCATCAGGTAGCGATCATTCCTCAGCAAACTTCATCCTTCCCGCATCCTTTAGCTAGTTCCCTCATTCTGCACTCACCAGGTACCTCACCGACAGTGGACTCACATTCCTCTAAAGCTCATACTTATTATTGTGATGATTTCATCATGTTTGTCTCTGCCCATGCAACAGAAGGCATGACACTATTTTATCTCTGCATCTAGTAAGGTGCCTGAATTTCTGTACATAGAAACTGCCTGATATGTTATAATGCCCGCTTCATCAATGACAGTTGATTAAATTAATTAACACTGCCCTTAACACTCACAGAGTTTGCATAGGAGACCTAAGGCATATATACAGAACACAAGAATAATTACCATATATATGTGACTTTTTAGAGCATGTTTTGATTTCTTTTTTAAAAAATGTTGAATTCAAGAAATCTTAGGCTCTTATCTACATCTCTTATGTAGCCATTTAAATTTCTCCCTCTTTTAGGAGAAAAATGTTAGGTTTGGATAAAATGATACCATCGTTATGAGAATTAAAGACCCATGATTCAGTGACTATATTCCACATTCATGAAATGAATAGTCTATAATATATCCAATATTTTAATTTCAGAAACATTCACAGTCAATACTGATCATCAGTCTACTCAATAGTTCAGTGATCCATGTCGACCATGATGACAGCTGAAGTCCATTGATTGGGTATGTCCTACACAGGCAGAGTTGCCATTGGGAAAAGCATTTTGAAGGAAGCAAGACCAAGCTTAGACCAATTTGTGAAATAACTGTCAGTTGTCACATGAGCCCCTCGTGGTCTTGTACCCTCAGACGATTCCTCCAATTCAAGTGCCAAGTTCTCTAGATGTGCCCCATCCTAACCAAAACCTATTTTCAGAAAATGATCGGTTATATACACTGCAGGGAGAATTCTAACTTCATTTACAGAAACTTCAGAATTTTAAGCATCATCTCTTAATATGCTAAAGGAATATTAGGGGATTTGACATGGGGCTTATGGACCATCCTAAGCAACCTCAAAATAAAACCTATTGAGCACTGTGATAAAGAATTAGTCTCACTATCCAGGAAAGGTTACTTTACATTAGTAATTTCACACTCATGTTTAGAATATTTCATCCATTTCTTCTTAAGATTTCAAGAATCTCTTAGTTTTAAAAATCTTTTTTTTTTTCTGCCTGAAGAACGGATAAGTTAAACATGAAATTTAGTATCAAATAGTGGTTAACCAATATTGTTTTTAGAGCAAGATCTTACAAAAGAAAATTTCAAGAAAAATCTTCAGTTGACACAGAATCTGTTTTTAATAATTTAATGGTTACCATCCCTAATTATTCTCTTAGGATTGGTTACCCTCAAACTACACAAAGTCAGTCTTAGTATAGGCCATTTGATGAGAGAGAAAGAGAGAGAGAGAGGAGTCATATGATCTTTCTATCATTCTCTCTGTCATAACACACACACACACACACACACACACACACACTCCCACAAACACTCAGACAGACACGCACACTGCCATCTCCTATTACATCAGGTATGGGCCTAGTCTTTAGCGCATAACTCAATGGAAGAGATAATTAGCTAGGTAGAGATTAATAAGAAAGAAATCATGGAGATTCTATCACACTTTGTCATAGTAAATAGAGGTTGTCAAAAATGGAAATAAGGAAAATGTTATTGACAAAATGTAATTTGTATTTTCCAGACTTTTAAGATCCCTATAGAGACCTACAGAGAGTCTTTTACTTTTATAGTCAATATGCTTTCTCATGTTAAGCATAAAAAGAATATAATAAATGGCACAAAAACCTTGCAGTATTAGAATATCGGTTATGAAGAAAAGTAAAAGGAACATAATATGTTTCATCTTAGAAATGCAATGAGAATTCAAAGACAAAATGAGTAAAATAATAGAATGAGTTGAGAAGGAGATTGAAGAGACAAGAAAAAAAATTGAGAACCATTATATAAAACTAAGAAGAAAAGCAAAACAGGGAGAGAGAGAGGGAAGGAGGGAAGGAGGGAGGGAGAGAGGGAGGGAAAGAAGGTAGGAAGGAAGGAAGGGGTAAGCAGGCAAGATAAATTGATTCATGAAAAAAAATTCAATTTACTAACATTAACTCACGATAATTACAATGAATACAAAGGAAAAAAGGCAAAGGGATTAAAGCAATTACAGTAGAGATAAAAGACATGATAGGAAAAGAGAATTCAACTTAATGTATCATTGCTACCTTCAACCTGAATAACCCAATAAACTGAGCAGTAAAAATGTATACAAAGTTAAAATGAAGGATGATTTCCCCAGAGATGAAGAGATACATTGAATCTACATAGTGAAAACTCCTCTGCATCTCAGGAACTGAAAAATCACACAGAACTACATCTCAGTTAGTTAAAATGAATGGCAAAAATTGGGAAATAATTTTGGAGGCATCCATAAAAATTCATTACCTAAGGGGGGGAATCAGACTAATTTTGGATTTCTACACAACAGTCAATGCTAGAATGTGATAGAGTAATGTTTAGAAAATTTCAGGAAAAATAAAATATGACCGAAAGATATTAGCCTAGATGTAATGTGACTATAAAGACAATAGGCAGATATTTTGCAACATACAGGGACTCAGGAAAAGAGAAAAAAATGAACTCCTCTTGAAAAAAAGAATAAAGAACACCCGCCCCCACCCATATATTCAAGCCACACAAAAGATAAAAAAAATAAAAAGAATTCAAACATGTTAAAACTGGTAAAAGAACTGTAACTGTTTATAATTATTAGAGAATAAAGTATAAGTGATTAAAATAATTATTAAATAATTACTTATAATACTACATATAATAACATATCAATAGAATGTGTAATTATTAAAATTAGTAAAAGTGTAAAATTATTAGCATAAATATAATACTCTAACTGTCCAAAATCAGGAAGTGGAGAATTGGGAAGAAAATCTAAGATTGTTAGTTTCACATATGCCATAGTAGGAGATAAGATGTAATGTGCAAGTAAGACAGAATGATCCCAATAGCTTGATGATTTTCATAATATATATATTTTTGAAAGCATATAGGGCCTTTTGGAAAGCAGTTTCCCTTGTGATTGAAAATATTTCATCTAAATTTTATCATTACTGTAATATTTACTTGAGCTTCATTTTTTTCCCTATTAAACTCATGTAAAATTAACTTTAATGATTTTTTAATTTACAGGTAGCATACATAATTGTATCTCATTTTTTAAAAATATTTTTTCTTAAATGACTATTATTTCTTTGGTGCATGTGATTATTCAGTGTTAACTATTATTATTTCTGGGTGGTGAGATTTTGTGTAATTCTTTATAATTTTTAGTTAACAGTTTATAGTTATGGTTTATAGTATTGTTTGAATTTTTAATAATAAACATGTAACATCTTTTAAAAATACAATCAAGTAATTCATCTAAAAATAACAAAAAAGAAAGTTAAAATACCTCAGCAATTTATTAGTGTGTGTCCTTTCATTTTTAGAAGGTCAGAGCAACTCTTTCCACTTCTATTTCTTCATTTTCTTCACTTGTGGCTTAAAGATTTATGAATAAAAAGTATGTTGAAATTCTTCTTTGCCAAAGATTAATTTAATAGTTGGTAATTTTTACATTCACACTGTTGCTCATATTTACATAGAGTTCATTCTCATAATTCTTATTTCCATTTCTGTTTTGTTTCTCTAATAGTACAAAATCATTTTCTTAAATTATAAAGTAAAAAAAAGCATACACTCTTCATATATACAATTTAAAGAAAAATAAAACCAATATCCAGGTGCTGATCACCTAGTTTATGAAACAGAATGTTTCCAGTTGTTTTGAAGTCCATCCCCACCCCCCAATTTTTTTTCTGTCTTTCTTACCTCATTGTTCATTCTTTGCTCTTTCTCTCCCTTAAAAGAGGACATTTTTATAAGTATCTTCTTGTTTTGCTTTATGGAATCTCCATTTATATATGTATATATCCAAAACAAAATACAATTTAATTTGACCTATTTTGATTTTTATATAAATTAAATCATTATATGTACTTATTCATTCTTCTATAATTATAGATTATATATATATAATTCTATATATATGATTATATAATTCTATAATGTATATATAGAATTATATAATGTATAGAATTATATAATTCTATAATGTATTCATGCTATGCACTTGTTTATAGTTCATATTTTTCACCACTATATACTATTTGTATTAGAGTTCTCCAGAGAAACAGATATGATAGAATATATATAGATATAATAAAAAGAGATTTATTTTTAGACATTGGCTCACATGATTATAGAGGCTGAGAAGTCCCATGATCTGCTGTCTGTAAGCTGGAGGTCTAGGAGAGCCAGTGTAGTTCCAGTCCAAATCCAAAGGCCTAGGAACCAGGGGAGCCAATGATGTAAGTATCAGTTGGAGTCCAAAGGCCCAAGAACCAGGGGCAATGGTGTAAATCCTGGACATCCTGTAGCACCAATGTCCACAAACAGGAGAAGGAGGATGTCCTGCCTCAAGCAGAGAGCAAATTCATCCTTCATCTGCTTTTTTGCTCTCTTCAGGCCCTCAGCAGATTGGATGATGCCCACCTGCACTGGAGGTCTTGGAATGCTAACTGGATGTTAGAACCTCTCCATTTACCTTCATATCTCTCAATCTCTCTTTTATATTTTCCATCTCCTTGTTTTACTGTGTTAAAATCTATGTCGTTTATTGAGTTAAATATTCGGTTACAAATTATGTTTTTACCCCTGTACAGGCTTCTTTTCAACCTACTCATTGAATTTTAGATTTCTGTTTTTAAGTTTAATTTATAGACTTTTCTATGGATATTTTACAAATCTAAGTGGTCTTTTAAAAATATTATTGTTCAGTGCTCCTATGTGTGACCTCTATTTCACATTTTTAAATGCTAATAGCAGAGGGGAGTTTTAGCTGTCTGCAGACAATACCTTATAAGACTTCATTCCCTTGAGTGTTTTTATCTTTCCTGATTATAGCTCATGTTCCTTAGAATTTTATCTGTGGGCATACTTTGATTCTGGATTGAGGTACACAGTATGAATTTATTTATTTATTTATTTGAGGATTTATAGCTTACAGTTTGAAGGCCTAGGATTCTAGGAAGATAGTTGTGCAGGTAACGTGAATTTAAATAATTAAAAAACATAAAAACCAGGACTTCCCTGGTGGCACAGTGGTTAAGAATCCATCTGCCAATGCTGGGGACAAGGGTTCAAGCCCTGGTCTGGGAAGATCCCACATGTAGTGGAGCAACTAAGCCCATGTGTCACAACTGCTGAGCCTGCGCTCTAGAGCCTGTGAGCCACAACTGCTGAGCCTGCGTGCCACAACTACTGAAGCCCACGCACCTGGAGCTCGTGCTCTGCAACAAGAGAAGCTACTGCAATGAGAGGCCCGCGCACCACAACGAAGAGTAGCCCCCACTCACCACAACTAGAGAAAGCCCGTGCGCAGCAATGAAGACCCAATGCAGCCAAACATAAATAATAAATAAATTAATTAAAAAATAAAATAGAATACATAAAAAACAACTTGTATTTACAAATTCTCAAGTACTATTTTTTTTCTATCATCTTTCATAGGAAAGATTTCTGCTGTTTCTTCTGTGTAATTAGTTTATTTTTAATTTGTCCTTCTACTAAGGGTAGAACAATTTAGGATTCTTGCTTTGTTTCCTATCAAACTGTCCTTGGATGGCTCTAAGACTTTTCTACAGTCTGCATCAGACACTGTAAACAATGCAAATAGTCATCATCTGTGTACTGGATAAATCAATGATAGTATATTTATATAATTGATCCTATACATCAATAGAATAAATAAACTATTGCTAGTTGCTATCATATGAATGTCTTTCAAACGAAACATTTTTTAAAAAGAAGCCATTCACAGAAATATATGTGTACTATCCATATTTACGGGCAAAACTAATCTATAGTTGCAAAGTCAGATGGCCACCCTTTAAGGGAGTTGGTAACTGGAGATGAGGGGAATGGGGCAGGGGCTGGTAATATTTTGTTGCTTGGTTACAAAGGTTGTACACATGTTACATGGGTGGAGTTACACAGGTATGTGCTCACTTTGTGAAAATTCATTGAACTGAACACCTGTGATGTGTTTGCTTTTTTGTATGTGTATTATAGTTCAGTAAAAAGTTTGCTAAAAATGTTTTTGCTCCAAAGCCACTTACTGCATAGCCCATCGCTTCCCCACCGATAGGTATCGCCAACTCAAGAGAGGAGGCAAAAGGGAGAGACAGACAGTGTGGCACAATGAACAGCAGGGAGAACAGCTGCTGGATGGCTCCCCTCCTGAGGGGAGCCAGGCTGGTCCTGAATACTGGCTCCCGACTCCATGTCATGCCAATAGCATTAGGAGCACAGGTTCATACTTGGTCTTTCCATTATGTTCTTGAAGCTTCTCTTTTTCTCCCTTTGTTTCCTTACAGATGATGATTAAGGATGCAAGCACTGGAGTCAGACATCCTGAATTAGAATACAGATGTTGCCACCTACTAGCTAGTTTGAGCTAGATGCTAACCTTTAACCTTCAGCTGTCTCACTGGCAACTTGAGGACAATAAGAGTTCCTAAATGAAAGGATTATCATGAAGATTTAACTAGGTACTGTGCATAAAGCACTTAGGACTGTGTGCAGAACACAGCAAGCTCTGACAAAGATTTTATTATTATTATTATTATTAACCTCCACTTCCCTTGATTTCTCCTTACATTCTCATCCTCCCTAGTCTATTTAGACTGGAACATCATCTATTGAGATTCTCTATTCGCTTTCCTTGTTCTCACCCTCCTTCCCACCATGCTACAGACTAAAGTAGATGGTGGCAGAGTGCCCAGATACTTTTATGATCTCCAAGAGTGCTCTCAAAAGCTATCACGCAAATTGAAAAGAGGCAATAGCTTGATCCAAAATGAGAGAGAAAAGCTTGTGTTCTCACATATTAGAGATAAAGCCTTAAAACCCCTACAGTACCTAGCACAGTATTCTGTATTTAAACCTGGTGCTTAGTAAAATATTTTTGACAAGTATGGTGAGAAGAGTCCACCCACTTCACATGCAGGGCTAAGATACAAGGTCCTTACAAATAACCTCCCACGGGTGCCCGCAGAGGTGGCTCTGAGATTCGTGGTGGTGTCTGTGTAACCATCGCCTTGTATTTTAATTCTTCAGTCTTCAGTTTGTGAACTTCCTTTAGTTATGGAATTTCATGACTAAATAGCCAGAGCTTTTTTTGGGGGTGGAGGCACCCATTTAAAGGTTGTTTTCTCTTTGCAACATACAGTAATAATCTGCTTGGTGAGTTATTTACATAGAATCTCATCTATAAATGGGTATGCTCATGCATTAGAAAGTCATTATGAAGATATAACAAAAGTTTATGTAAGGACCCTGGCACAAAGTAGGTGTGCAAAAAATGGTGGATTCTTCTTAGGTCAGATTAGAGTGTTGACCTGGAGGTATAGAAAGGGAGGAACACTCTGAATTTTCTTCTTCAATGCTGAGAATAGCCTCCTTTCTCCTTCAGAGGAAGAGAATGGCCTCAGGCTGGAGATGGAAGAGAACCTGATGTGGTTTGATGCCAGTCTGAGAACTGCATAAGCTGCCTCCCCTTAGAAATGACACCATTTTCGAACACTGGTATCGAACACTGTATTGGTGACACTTCTGTAAGTGGGTTACAGATTGTTGCTGTGGTGCATACAAAGCGTATTGGATAAATGTCTTTAGGAAAGGGAAAGGCATTAATCTCTTAGTGATCAACAGGATAATAAATTGTGTTTTGTTTCTCTACCTGGATTTACTGTTTATCTTTTAAATAAATGCGATCTTGCTTATCATGTCTCTGGTTTTCAGGGCTCATAGTGTCTTGAAACGCAGTCACTCTTTCCAGCATCAGCAAATCCCTAGCTTCTCTGATGGACAAATAGTCACATAGCTGGGGAGAACAAAGAATTAAAGCAACTAAAAGCAAAGGCAGATGACTTCGATGGCAAGTGTGGAGCAGAACTTTGATAATCGATAGCACTCATCATGCAGCCTCCGAACCCCAAACAGAACCAAACTTCCAGGTAGAAGCATCCTCTCCCATGTATCAAAAACATAACCATGGTTTCCCCTCCAATGTGCTGAGGGCTTTGTGACATTCTTTTGGAGGAATTTCCCCTTTATCACATTGTCAATAGTATGTGAAATGATAGACTTCTGACTACCCAGAACTTAAGAGTGAATAAAGATAATAAATAGTTTTTTTGAAGTAAAGCTGATTTACAATACTATACTGGTTTCAGATGTATAGTATAGTAATTCAGTATTTTTACATATTATACTCCATTAAAGTTATTACAAGATAATGGCTATATTTCACTGTGCTATACAATATATCCTTGCTGTTTATCTATTTTATACATAGCAGTTTGTATCTTTTAATCCCATACCTCTAAATTGCCCTTCTCCGCTGGTAACCACTAGTTTGTTTTCTACAACTGTGAGTCTGTTTCTGTTTTGTAAATAGGTTCATTTCTATCATATTTTAGACTCCACATATAAGTGATTTCATGTGGTTTTGTCTTTCTGAATTACTTCACTTAGCATAATATTATCTAGGTCCATCCATGCTGCTGCAAACGGCTGAATTTCATTCTTTTTTATGGCTGAATAATAGTTCAATATATACATATATACACACCACATCTTCTTTATCCATTCAGATAATGTTTAAAACAATTAACAGTAACTTAACTAATTTCCATTCTATTCCACATTCTCCAATTCAAATATGATCAGTACTTAAGATTCTGCAAGAGCCAGTGTGGAGATACCCTTCACTAGCAGGGAGATTCAAGGTGGATAGGAGAGTTTTGTTGGTGTAGTTTCTTTTCCTCTTTGTCTTTTTGCATCTGAGCTACTCCTGTTGAGGCAAACAGCTTCCTAACATCTTGAAATGTCATGATTCAGCCAAGAAAAATGGGAATAGAGAGAATGAAAAGAAGGTCTTCATAGTTTCTTTCCTTAATTTTCCTCCTGAATGACTCATTCTGCAAAAAAAGGTAATTTATTATATTCCTTATCCAAGTTCAGTAGGGGCAGCTGGCAGGCACAGGGCAGTTTATCCCCTCTCCCCCTTTTCTTATACTAAATATCACCTGTCCAGTTTGGTTGCATATACAGTTAGTCAATGACAGATTCTTTGTAATCAACACTAAAATTAAACATCCACGTGTAAACAGAGTGCTTCCAGACCAGTATATATTATGGGGGCACATAAATTATGTAAGAAATATTTATGATATTTCTACTATATGCTGGGCACTCTGTTAACATCTTGAATCAGAATATGGCTAGTGAGAAAGAATGAACATTTAAAACCAGGGAGGAAGGACAGAGCTTCAAGATGGCGGAAGAGTAAGACATGGAGATCACCTTCCTCCCCACAAATACATTGGAAATATATCTACATGTGGAACAACTCCTACAGAACACCTACTGAACACCGGGAGAAGACCTCAGACCTCCCCAAAAGCAAGAAACTCCCCACGTACCTGGGTAGGGCAAAAGAAAAAAGAAAAAACAGAGACAAAAGAATATGGACGGGACCTGCACCAGTGGGAGGGAGCTGTGAAGGAGGAAATGTTTCTATACACTAGGAAGCCCCTTCGTGGGTGGAGACTGCGGGTGGCGGAGAGTGGAAGCTTCGGAGCCACGGAGGAGAGCACAGCAACGGGGGTGCAGAGGGCAAAGTGGAGAGATTGCCGCACAGAGGACCAGTGCAGACCAGCACTCACCAGCCCGAGAGGCTTGTCTGCTCACCCACCGGGGTGGGCGGGGCTGGGAGCTGAGGCTCAGGCTTCGGAGCTTAGATCCCAGGGAGAGGACTGGGGTTGGCTGCGTGAACACAGCCTGAAGGGGTTAGTGCACCAAGGCTAGCCGGGAGGGACTCCAGGAAAAAGGCTGGAGCTGCCAAAGAGGCAAGAGACTATTTCTTGCCTGTTTGTTTCCTGGTGTGCAAGGAGAGGGGATTAAGAGCGCTGCTTAAAGGAGCTCCAGAGACAGGCGTGAGCCGTGGCTAACAGCGCGGACCCCAGAGACAGACATGAGACGCTAAGGCTGCTGCTGCCACCACCAAGAAGCCTGTGTGCAAGCACAGGTCCCTATCCACACCGTCCCCCCCAGGAGCCTGTGCAGCCCACCACTGCCAGGGTCCCGTGATCTAGGGGCAACTTCCCCGGGACAACACACGGTGTGCCTCAGGCTGGTAGAATGTTATGCTGACCTCTGCCGCCGCAGGCTCTACCCCAAAATGCGTACCCCTCCGTCTCCCCGGCCTGAGTGAGCCAAAGCCCCCAAATCAGCTGCTCCTTTAACCCCGTCCTCTCTGAGTGAGGAACAGACGCCCTACATGCAGAGGACATGCGGGGACAAATCCAAAGCTGAACCCCTGGAGCTGTGCGAATGAAGAGAAAGGGAAATTTCTCCCAGCAGCCTCTCAGGCAGCGGACTGAATCTCCACAATCAACTTGATGTACCCTGCATCTGTGGAATACATGAATAGACAACGAACCAACCCAAATCGAGGAGGTGGACTTTGGGAGCAACTATATATATATATA
>NW_020172420.1:19895-74800 GCF_003031525.2 Neophocaena asiaeorientalis asiaeorientalis | reverse complement strand
GGTTCTTCTCTCCCTTCTTTCTTTTCTTTTTATTACTTATTTTTTTAATAATTATTTTTATTTTATTAATTTTATTTTATTTTAAATTACTTTATTTTATTTTATCTTCTTCTTTCTTTCTTACTTTCCTTTTTTTCTCCTTTTTATGCTGAGCCATGTGGATGATAGGCTCTTTGTGCTCCAGCCAGGCTTCAGGGCTGTGCCTCTGAGGTGGGAGAGCCAAGTTCAGGACACTGATCCACAAGAGACCTCCCAGCTCCACGTAATATCAAATGGTGAAAATCTCCCAGAGATCTCCATCTCAACACCAACACCCAGCTTCACTCAACGACCAGTAAGATACAGTGCTGGACAACCTATGCCAAACAATTAGCAAGACAGGAACACAACCACATCCATTAGCAGAGAGGCTGCCCAAAATCATAATAAGGCCACAGACACCTGAAAACAAACCACCAGACATGGACCTGCCCACCAGAAAGACAAGATGCAGCCTCAACCACCAGAACGCAAGCACTAGTCCCCTCCACCAGGAAGCTTACACAACCCACTGAACCAACCTCAGCCACTGGGGACAGACACTGAAGACAACGGGAACTATGAACCTGTAGCCTGTGTAAAGGAGACCCCAAACACAGTAAGTTAAGCAAAAGGAGAAGACAGAGAAACACAGCAGATGTAGGAGCAAGGCAAAACCACACCAGAACTAACAAATAAAGAGGAAATAGGCAGTCTACCTGAACAAAAATTCAGAATAATGATAGTAAAGATGATCCAAAATCTTGGAAATAGAATGGAGAAAATACAAGAAAATGTTAACAAGGACCTAGAAGAACTAAAGAGCAAAAAGTGATGAAAAACACAATAAGTGATGTTAAAAATTCTCTAGAAGGGATCAATAGCAGAATAACTGAGGCAGAAGAACAGATAAGTGACCTGGAAGATAAAATAGTAGAAATAACTACTGCAGAGCAGAATAAAGAAAAAGAATGAAAAGAATTGAGGACAGTCTCAGAGACCTCTGGGACAACATTAAACACACCAATATTGGAATTATAGGCGTCCCAGAAGAAGAGAAAAAGAGAGGGACAGAGAAAATATTTGAAGAGATTATAGTTCACAACTTTCTTAATATGGGAAAGGAAAGAGTTAATCAAGTCCAGGAAGCACAGAGTCCCATGAGGATAAATCCAAGGAGAAACACTCCAAGAGACATATTAATCAAACTATCAAAAATTAAATACAAAGAAAAAATATTAAAAGCAGCAGGGGAAAAACAACAAATAACATACGAGGGAATCCCCATAAGGTTAAGAGCTGATTTTTCAGCAGATACTCTGCAAGCCAGAGGGAGTGGCAGGATATATTTAAGGTGATGAAGGAGAAACACCTACAACCAAGATTACCCTACCAAGCAAGGATCTCATTCAGATTTGACAGAGAAATTAAAAGCTTTATAGACAAGCAAAAGCTAAGAGAATTCAGCACCACCAAACCAGCTTTACAACAAATCGTAAAGGAACTTCACTAGGCAGGAAACAGAACAGAAGGAAAAGATCTACAATAACAAACCCAAACCAATTAAGAAAATGGTAATAGGAACATACATATCTATAATTACCTTAAATATAAATGGATTAAATTAAATGCTCCAACCAAAATACATAGACTGGCTGAATAGATACAAAAACAAAACCCATGTATATACTGTATACAAGAGACCCACCTCAGACCTAGGGACACATACAGACTGAAAGTGAGGGGATGGAAAAATATATTCCATGAAAATGGAAATGAAAAGAAAGCTGGAGTAGCAATTCTCACATCAGACAAAATAGACTTTAAAATAAACACTATTACAAGACACAAAGAAGGACACTACATAATGATCAAGGAACCAATCCAAGAAGAAAATATAACAGTTGTAAATATTTATGCACCCAACATAGGAGCACCTCAATGCATAAGGCAAATACTAACAGCCGTAAAAGAGGAAATCAACAGTAATACAATCATAGTAGGAGACTTTAACAGCCCACTTTCATCAATGGACAGATCATCCAAAATGAAAATAAATTAGGAAACACAAGCTTTAAATGATACATTAAACAAGATTGACCTAATTGATATTTCTAGGACATTCCATCCAAAAACAACAGAATACACTTTCTTCTCAAATGCTCATGGAACATTCTCCAGGATAGATAATATCATGGGTCACAAACCAACCCTTGGTAAATTTAAGAAAATTGAAATCATATCAAGTATCTTTTCCGACCACAACACTACGAGACTAGATATCAATAACAGGAAAAAATCTGGAAAATATACAAACACACAGAGGCTAAAAAATACACTACTTAATAACCAAAAGATAACTGAAGAAACCAAAGAGGAAATCAAAAAATACATAGAAACAAATGACATTGAAAACACAATGCCACAAAACCTATGGGATGCAGCAAAGGCAGTTCTAAGAGGGACATTTATAACAATACAATCCTACCTTAAGAAACAAGAATCATTTCAAATAAACAACCTAACCTTACACCTAAAGCAATTGAGAAAAAAAAAACAAAAACAAAAAACAAAAGTTAGCAGAAGGAAAGAAATCATAAAAAACAGATCAGAAATAAATGAAAAAGAAATTAAGGAAACAATAGCAAAGATCAATAAAACTAAAAGCTGGTTCTTTGAGGAAATAAACAAAATTGATAAACCATTAGCCAGACTCAACCATAAAAAAAGAGAGAAGACTCAAACCAATAGAATTAGAAATGAAAAAGGAGAGGTAACAACAGACATTGCAGAAATACAAAGGATCATGAGAGATTACTACAAGCAACTATATGTCAATAAAATGGACAACGTGGAAGAAATGGACAAATTCTTAGAAATGCACAACCTTCCAAGACTGAACCAGGAAGAAATAGAAAATATGATCAGACCAATCACAAGCACTGAAATTGAAACTGTGATTCAAAATCTTCCAAAAAACAAAAGCTAGGACCAGATGGTTTCACAGGCGAATGATTTCAAACATTTAGAGAAGAGCTTACACCTATCCATCTTAAACTCTTCCAAAATATAGCAGAGGGAAGAACACCCCAAAACTCATTCTATGAGGCCACAATCACCTTCATACCAAAACCAGACAAAGATGTCACAAAGAAAGAAAACTACAGGCCAATATCACTGATGAACCTAGATGCAAAAATCCTCAACAAAATACTATCAAAAAGAATCCAACAGCACATTAAAAGGATCATACACCATGATCAAGTGGGGTTTATCCCAGGAATGCAAGGATTCTTCAGTATATGCTGATCAATCAATGTGATACACCATATTAACAAATTGAAGGAGAAAAAACATATGATCATCTCAATAGATGCAGAGAAAGCTTTTGAGAAAATTCAACACCAAGTTATGATAAAAACCCTGCAGAAAGTAGGCATAGAGGGAACTTGTCTCAACATAATAAAGGCCATATATGACAAAGCCACAGCCAACATCGTCCTCAGTGGTGAAAAAGTGAAACCATTTCCTCTAAGATCAGGAACAAGACAAGGTTACCCACTCTCACCACTATTATTCAACATAGTTTTGGAAGGATTAGCCACAACAATCAGAGAAGAAAAATAATAAAAAGAATTTAAATCAGAAAAGAAGAAGTAAAGCTGTCACTGTTTGCAGATGACATGATCCTATACATAGAGAACCCTAAAGATGCTACCAGAAAACTACTAGAGCTAATCAATGAATTTGGTAATGTGTCAGGATACAAAATTAATGCACAGATGTCTCTTGCATTCCTATACACTAATGATGAAAAATCAAAAAGTGAAATTAAGAAAACACTCCCATTTACCATTGCAACAAAAAGAATAAAATATCTAGGAATAAGCCTACCTAAGGAGACAAAAGACCTGTATGCAGAAAATTATGACACTAATGAAAGAAATTAAAGATGATACCAATAGATGGAAAGATATACCATGTTCTTGGATTGGAAGAATCAACATTGTGAAAATGACTAAACTACCCATAGCAAACTACAGATTCAGTGCAATCCCTGTCAAACTACCACTGGCATTTTTCACAGAACTAGAACAAAAAAATTCACAATTTGTATGGAAACACAGAAGACCCCAAATAGCCAAAGCAATCTTGAGAAATAAAAACAGAGATGGAGGAATCAGTCTCCCTGACTTCAGACTATACTACAAAGCTACAGTAATCAAGGCAGTATGGTATGGCACAAAAACAGAAATGTAGATAAATGGCACAGGATAGAAGCCCAGAGTTAAATCCATGCACCAATGGCCAACTCATCTATGAGAAAGGAGGCAAGAATATATAGCTGTGAAAAGATAGCCTCTTCAATAATTTGTGCTGTGGAAACTGGACACCTACATGTAAAAGAATGAAATTAGAACACTCCCTAAGAAACACCATACAGAAAAATAAACTCAACATGGATTAAAAACCTAAATGTAAGGCCAGACAACATAAAACTCTTAGAGGAAAACCTAGGCAGAACACTCCATGACATAAATCACAGCAAGATCCTTTTTGACCCACCTACTAGATAAATGGAAATAAAAACAAAAGTAAAGAAATGGGACCTAATGAAACTTAAAAGCTTTTGCATAGCAAAGGAAACTGTAAACAAGACAAAAAGATAACCCTCAGAATGGGAGAAAATATTTGCAAATGAAGCAACTGACAAAGGATTAATCTCCAAAATTTATAAGCAGCACATGCAGCTCAATATGAAAAAAACAAACAACCCAATACAAAAATGGGTAGAAGACCTAAATAGACATTTCTCCAAAGAAGATATACAGATTGCTAACAAACACATGAAAGAATGCTCAACATCCTTAATCATTAGAGAAATGCAAATCAAAACTACCATGATATATCATCTCACACCTGTCCAAATGGCCATCATCAAAAAATCTACAAACTATAAATGCTGGGAGGGTGTGGAGAAAAGGGAACCCTCTTGCACTGTTGGTGGTTATGTAAATTGATACCACCACTATGGAGAACTGTATGAAGGTTCCTTAAATAACTAAAAATAGGACTACCACATGACCGAGCAATCCCACTGCTGGGCATATACCCTGAGAAAACCATAATTCAAAAAGGGTCATGTACCAAAATGTTCATTGCAGCTCTATTTACAATAGCCAGGGCATGGAAGCAACCTAAGTGTCCATCAACAGATGAATGGATAAAGAAGATGTGGCACATATATACAATAGAATATTACTCAGCTATAAAAAGAAACGAAATTGAGTTATTTATAGTGAGGTGGATGGACCTAGAGTCTGTCATACAGAGTGAAGTAAGTCAGAAAGAGAAAAACAAATACTGTATGCTAACACATATATGTGGAATCTAAAAAAAAAAAAAATGGTCATGAAGAACCTAGGGGCAAGATGGGAATAAAGACACAGACCTATTAGAGAATAGACTTAAGGATATGGGGAGGGGGAAGGGCAAGCTGAAACAAAGTGAAAGAGTCGCATGGACATATATACACTACCAAGCGTAATATAGATAGCTAGTGGGAAGCAGCCGCATAGCACAGGGGATCTGTTCGGTGCTTTGTGAGCACCTAGAGGGGTGGGATAGGGAGTGTGGGAGGGATGGAGATGCAAGAGGGAAGAGATATGGGGACATATGTATATGTATAACTGGTTCACTTTATTATAAAGCAGAAACTAACACACCATTGTAAAGCAATTATATTCCAATAAAGATGTTTAAAAAAAAAAAAAAAGGGGGAGGAAACCAAACTGTAGAATGATTTTATTTTCCTCACCAATGCTGTATAGAATATGTAAAGTAAACTCCCATACTCTTGGGTGTGTTGATGCAAGAAGTCAGATAAAAATGCTCAGGGCTTGCACTGGGTCGCATTTATATGCCTTGTTATTTCTACACAAAAATGCCCAGCCCAGCTTTTGTTAATTGCTGTTTAGAGCCATGGTGATTAAAGTAAATACAGGAGTACAAATAGGAATGCTTTAAAATAATGGTGTAATCATTACTAATTCATTTTATATTTATTGTGGTATTAATTCTAATGAACCTTCTTGATTTTAATGTGGATGGTATAAGTACTCAGATTGAATTTTTCACTGTGAGTCAGTATTAATTAAATGAATGGTTATTATTACCTGTGTAATGGGCCTAGAAGGAATATTATTTTCATGTTTATATAAATCAATAGTAATGCTTTAATAGTAAAAGCTGTTTTAATTCTTTCATGTTGATTATGGGTGCTGCCTGATTAATGCATGCTTATTGTACAATAATATAGTTAAGTAGATTGCAAGCTTATGACCTTAAGTCCCTGTAAGATCTTCCCATTAAAGTTGCCCTGAAAAGGAATAAACTTTTGCTTTTCTAACTCTTTGAAATTGAGAACCCATATATGGTTTATACAGAATGCTTTCAATTAGTCAGATTATTAGAACAATCAGCATAATTTTCTGAAAGTAGTTAAATGAGGTGAAATAAAATGGCTTGAACACTATAAAATATTATTTTCTCATATCCTACATTGGTAGAATATTTTATAATACTCACAGACCTTTCACAACCATTGCCCTACTCTAATTATTATTATCATTAGCATTATTTTTAATAAGAAACAATATGTTTAGTTCAGTTAAGAAAATAATTTAACAGAACAGAGAATATCTTGCTTCTGCAGTTGAATCTTAGCTCCACTGCTTACTAACCATATGCTCTTCTAAGGCTTAGTGTTTTCATTTATAAAAGAGGAATAACAAATGCATCTACCTCTAGCTTTATGAAGTACCTCACTCAGTAATTGCCACGGCAGAAGCTCCCAATTTGTGTTAACTTCTACAATTTGACATGGTAGAGAATTCTGCAAGGGACTGAAGGAGGCTGGTGCCGGCTACGGACCCATCTATAGTGAAAGAAGAGGCATTTTGGTAGCATTTTTGTTGGTAACAGGAAGGGGCATAATGAAAGAAGTATAAGAGGGAGCAGAGTATGGACTAAGAAAGGAGATAAACTGGCTGCTGAAACAGCCCATATGAGGGCAGCAGGGCAGTGTGGAACCAGCTGCAGAAGGGCAGACTTCTCTTGGATTGAGACCAGCAGGAAGGAAGCACACCTCTGAACCTGTGGAAGGTGTCAGAAACAAAGCTGGAGCACTAAGAAATTTGACCACACAACCTACACATTGTGAGGAGGAAACAGAAATGAGCCAAACTTTCCAAAATGTATGCCACACTCAGAAATTTACTGCCAAAAGTGGGAATGACTTTTATCAAATTTTATGCATCTGATTTAACTGACAATTTGATTTCCTTCCTGAGTTAACATGAAATATGGGGAACAAAAAATAATAAGATTTTCAGATGTACTTCTCAAATTGTGTTTTGCATTAAGCAGGATTAAGATAGTTGTCAAAATGTTTAACATATATAATTTTAATGATGCATTGGGAATTAAAAATTATATCAGTCTTATATCTATGTGGACTACATACACACACACATATATATACACACACCAGAAGTACTATTGTAAAATTTTAGAGATTAGTTTTTACTAAAAGTGAAATGCCTTTCTGTTATATAGAGGCTTTAAATGTAGAAACTGATATATATGTTTTTTGCTAAAAAGCAAAATATATTTTGGTAATTATTTAATAGCACACATTTAATCTCATTAGCTGTAATACAGTTGCTTCAGTATTAAAGCATAAATTAAAAATTTACCATACTTTGAAAAATTAACCTTAATGCATAAAGTTTTGTTAAATCTCAGTGCATGTGTTAAATAACTATTCTGTTAATTTATGTTCAGAATAGTTTTGATACACAGTGGCTTATAGTATAATTTGAATCATGGTGTAATTGAGATATTCTTAATACCTGAGCATAAAGAATCAAAAGAAAAAGGGAAAACTTTCAAATGGAGAGAAAATTGGTGAAAACATAAATCAGACCATCATCAATTACAACACACTGCTTAATGTGTGACTGGAAAACTGAGCATTCCCCAAATCTGCCAAAATCTAGCATATATTTTTAAAATACTGGTATAAGATGGGCATGATATTCTGCTGAGTTTAATCTCTCTCTCCCTCTCTCCCTCTCCACCTGCTTACCATCCTCTGTCTTTGGGAAAAATAATCCAATGGGAAAAAGTCATTAGGTGCTTTCTTACACACACACACACACACACACACACACACACACACAGAGTCCCTCTCTCTCTTCCTTTCTTTCTCTCTCTCTCTCTAAAGTAGTTGATATTGAGGTTTTGTTTTGTTTAGTTTTAGTAGAGAATGTAAGATTTTCAATTCACTTAATATATAAAATAAAGTCAGGACCAGAATGCTTATTTCATAAAGTCAGTATTTTAAATATAGATAAATTATATGTAATGGTCTGCTCATTAGAGTGAAGGATGAATAGTGGAAGAATCAAAGGAAGGGAGAAATGGCAAAAAGGAAAGGGTAGAAATAAAGAAAGTACATTGAGTGAGAAAGTGGTGAGAAATGATGCATAACCAAAGCAAGCAAGAACAGGAAATGAGATACGTAGAGAGAGTGATTCAGTAAATGATATGGGGGAGAAAGGGGGGAATTCACAGAGAGGATTCAGGAATTAAAAACTTGTTTTAGAGTCTTGTCATAAAAATTAGATATGTAATCTAATCTGTATAGTTTTTCAACCATTTTTTCATCATGCCCTACTGACTAGAATAGCACAAGAAGTTATTCAATAGGACTGCAGATCACAGAACCCTGCTGAATTAATTCTACAGATGGAAAAATACAGTACGTAGTGAAGTTTTCTGACTAGTACATGTCCCAGGAATGTTTAAGTACATTTCAGGTATTGATACTATTTGCAGCTTATAAAACCATTTTCCCATGAAAAAGGAAAAAAGAAAAGGGGAAAAATCTCTGAGTCTCTCTTCCATTATTAAAAATGACAGCAGTGGTGTCTCCACATAACTTCCAGGTAAGACTAAGCTCCTAAAGTGATTCTGGTTTTACTTTATATCCTGAATTGTTAAAATCTCTTTTAAGCTGTCATGGAACCCATACTACATTTTTCTTTTGATCCTACCATCTCTCTTTTGAAGCTAAACATGGCAAAGAGAGAGACTAAATGTCCGTGTAATAAAAATAGCTATGGTTGTTTAAAAATAATTCCTTCCCAGGGATATCTGATTCGGTAATTATCTGCGTTACGTTTTGGATCAGATACTTACTTCTTGGATATAGTGAATATTTGATATTTAAGAAGCATGGATATTGCTATTGATAAACAAAATAAGGTCTGATAGGATTACATAGGGGAACAGGCCCTGCCTGCAGCCATGGGTGGGACCAGCACAGCCCACTCTGGGCAACAATGACCATAGTGCCTGGTGACATTCCTTTTATTCTACCCAGCCATCTTCAGGGTTGAATGATGTAAAGTCAATACCAAAAATATCAATCAACAAATTAATTAAAAATTAGCAATAAATCTGTGTATATCCTCTGAGTTCTAGATCACTGAGTTTAGAAGTTTAAATCTATCACAGTAATACTTTAAATAATGCTTGTTCTGAAAGTCCTTGGCTCCGTTTTTTTTTTTTATTCTAACTCTTCTCTTTCATTTTCCACTTGCCAGATATACAGTACCCCTTTCCTTCATGCTTGCTATTTACTATGTTATTTAGGGCAAATTAATGATGTATTTGGAGCTTTTTGAGTCTTTCCTTTGTGAAATAAGTATAATGATTCTGCCCTAAATATTTTGGTGACTGCTAAGTGAGTAATTATATGTATTCTTTTGGTCAGTGCCCAACATATGGTTAGTATTGATACTCAGGGTTAATGTGCTTCTTTAGTTTGCATTATAAATGCACTTTTATAGTAAGTTATAAACAAAAAAAGAGATCACAGGTTATCACTGTTTATCACTGAGAGGATGAAAAGAGTATAGTTTCCTTCACTAACCAGGTGGAACAGATATGTACAACAATATGGGACTGCGTAGAGAGGTTTACAACTTGCAAGTCGTTTCCACATTGCCCCTCATGCAGATCTGACATTTGGATCCCATGTCTCCAGCTTCAGTTACCATGGTTACCTACCCTGAGCCTCTACTGCTGTCAAATGGCACCATTCTCATTCCACGAGGCACAGCATAGACCTTCAGTCTTTGATAACTTCTCTTAAGCAGTTCCCTTGGACTTAAAAGACTCCACACCATCTACTTTCTGATGAGTTCTCTCTGTTTTAAATGGACCCATTTGGGTGGAATCCTTCAGGAAAAGTTGGTAATTTCTGTGACCTGCAGAAAATTTTATAGCATCTGCTTTTTAAAAATTATTTGCACAATAACTTGACAATTGTAACCGTTAAAAGATAAACTAAGGCACACTGAAATTTTCAAGAGTTTGAGCAAGGATGGATTCAAATTGGGCAGTGCCAAACTGAAGTGCTTTAGAGCACTCCACCCACAGGAGCTAGGAGAAAAGGCTTTTATAGAGCAGCCCAGGAAGCAAAGTAGGGACATTATTTGATAGGCTATAGCTTAAGCAGTTGCCTAATTTGGGAAAGCCTAGTTGGCGATCTGTAATTGGTTGTTCCTAAATTTAGGGGCTTTTTTAGATACGAGTGCCTTTATAGGAGTTGACTCCGGCTTGGGTTTTGGTTTCGATACTTAGGTTACCAAGGCATTAGAGCCACCTCAGTCTAATGGACTCCTTGTTTATTTACTTTAACTTAACATATTAATTTGTTTTATAAATTATCCTTTCTTTCTCTATTCTCATCAAATAAGTAACAAACTGGAGGCAGTGTGCCATGCACAAAGCAGGTCAATCGATTTATCCACAGGACGAATTCATTAGTCATCATTTTACAAATTCTTTTAAATATAGAATAATGGAGACAGAGAGTTTTAGGGCAAGAGGGGCATCCAAGGGCTGAATCCACCCTAACTGTTGACCCAGTGATTAACTTTCCTTCTACCAGCCCACCAACCTATACCAAGTAGAAGTCTTGTCAGTATTGTGCCAATCCAGGAGCAAGCTTTCCTCTAACAAGCACGATAACCAACTGGCCACCCAGAGCTGACTACTTCTCTAGTATATCTTGTACCATCAGCAGGGATAAAATAGTATCGGGTTATTTTATCCAGTCCCTGAAAATAGCCTCTCACATCTCTCAATTTAGAAATTCAAGATAAAACCTCATAACACTAGAAACTGAAGTCAGCACTTTATGGGAGTCTGAGAGGAATTTCCTTTAATTACAGAATTAATTAGTTCCTCTTTCACATTTTTTTTTTTTTTCCTTTGCGGTATGCGGGCCTCTCACTGCTGTGGCCTCTCCCGTTGCGGAGCACAGGCTCCGGACGTGCAGGCTCAGCGGCCATGGCTCACGGCCCCAGCCTCTCCGCGGCATGTGGGATCCTCCCGGACCGGGGCACGAACCCGTGTCCCCTGCATCAGCAGGCGGACTCTCAACCACTGCGCCACCAGGGAAGCCCCTCTCTTTCACATTTTTAAAAGCTGGTTTGAGTGGATTTGCTGAACATAATCAGTGTCCCATGGACACTTTACCCTCTGAAATAAAATCATGTAACTGAACAGTTTCCATGAGAGGAAGGGCTTCTCCTCACTGTTTGACCCCATCTTGGAGACACAGGATGTATTCAAATTACAAACACTGCACTTGCTCAGAGGTGTTCAGATATGGCCAGATCTGGTACTCCTTTTTATACTACCACTCAAAGACAACAGCCCTCAACAGACACTACACTGAAGGTACTGAAAGTAGAGACACACAAAAAGAGTCAGCAGACAATGAAGCCTGGACACTGGTCTTTGCTGTTCTGCATGCATTGTTCCTTTGCATGAAGTGATCTTCCAAACATACGGATTTCATTATTTGTATTACAGCTGTTGCTTTTGCTTGCCCAGAACCCATTTCTTTCTTCAGTAATAATTTCTCTTTTTCCTAAGGGAGCTCTCTCTCCCTCTCAGTCATTCCTTGGTTCAGGTAAAGGAACAGGGCTCAGACCTGGTCACTCAAGACATCCTTTCTCTCTGGTCTCAGTAATTCATGCACGGAAGGGCACAGGACTTATTTCTGAGACTTACATTGGAATCATTGGGAATGAGAAGTCGTCTTTTTTGGGTAACAAACATGGTAGAAAGTGAGCATGGAGCTGCTTTTGGTCTTTCTGAGAATTCTGGAGTCTTTTGGAAAATTAAACCAACACAGAAGATAGCAGAATCAGATGACAGAGAGACAAATTACCTGGATCCAGCTTGAAGCCTGCCTAGCTTGGAGTTCTCAATTCCTTGAATCAATCAGTGACTTTTTATTTAAATCTGTTTGCTAGAAATCTGCTGACAAACAAAATACTCCTGACTGACATATAATCTCTCGCAGTTCGGCTTAAGCATTGCTTCCTTGGGTAAGCCTTCTGTAATACAACCAGTCTCTTTCCTCTGCCTTCTCCCTGGCTAGGTCAGGTTCCTTTGTTATATGCTCTCACGAGATGGTGTTCATTCCTTTTATCTCAGTGTTGGAGTTTACATTCATGTCTGTGGATTAACGTGAGTCTTCCCTCTAATGATGATGTTGATGATAATGGTGATATTATATAGAGATCTAACCATGTGTCAGGCATTGCTGTAATTGTACTAAACATAAATTCATCTTATACTTGAAAACTGAGAAGTAGAAGCATAGATGTTCCCACCTCAGACCAACAGATAAATGCTAATGGATAGTGGAAATTGGATTGGGGGAGGGGGAAATCAATTGTTAATTCATGTACTACATGAAGTCTGAGAATGAGGCTGATCTATAAGCATTGAAGTGGACATTAGGAGCAGGGGAAAAGGCAAACAAGGGATATATATGGATTTATATATGTAGATTCATCCTTAATCAAGAGTGAATTAAAAAAATAAAAATTAATAGCATGCAGCCTTTGGGGAAAAATGTCCTTGGCATAAAAAATGTCGAGTATTATATGAAAGCCTCAGAGGAAATTGCATCACTATAAATGGTTTATTACAAGAAATAAAAAAAAATAGACTTCTTGTTTTCAACAAGATAGGCAAAATCATGGTCTGCATAGAAAAATAAAAACAAAAAAGGAAATCATAAGGAGACATCAGAATAAGGTTGTAAAAGTTAGGCTGACACACAGAATGAAATAGAAATGCAGATGCTTGAAATACCAAAACACTAAACCAAAATTAAAAAGCAAAAATGGAAACCAGAAAGAAAAATCACAGAATTAAAATCTGCATTGGGGACACAAACAGAGTTGGTTTTAGAAAGCTGGCTTGGCTACATAAAAGACTAACTTGCAAATCTCTCCCAGGATGAAGGGGAAGTGCATGAAGACTGGAGCAGGTGGCTCTGGTGGCTGACCCACCCCATTCACAACCCCCTTTCCCAGCTGCCTTCCAGCTGAGCACGGCATGTGACCAGTTCTGGTCAAGGGGGCACAGAGGTAGTTCTGGACTGGATCCATTCCAAATAAAAAGGTAGAATGTCACTGGGAGAAAGCCTGCTTTGTCTTTTTCTTCTCCCCTCTCTATTTCCTCTCTGGAATGCGGTTATGATGCCCATAGTTGCAGTAACCATTTTACAGCTAAGAGTCAACAGCACCCACACAAAGACAAAGAACTAAGAGAATGAGCCTAATACATTGATATTATTTTATAACCGTTGCACTAGCTGCGTGCTGTCTATTTCTGGCCTTGTTGTTTAAGACAAGCAATCCTACTTGTTTAATCCATTTTTGCTATGTATTCTATTATTTACATCTGAACATATTCCTAATCGATAAATAATAAAAAAAATTACAAGATGGAAGGGAGGAGATGGAAAATAGAAAGAGGTCAATTTAAGAATACTGAAAATTTTCCAGTTAAAAAGCAGAGGCAATGAAATAAAAGTAACAAATAAAATTTTAATAGAAGACATTTGCCTGATTAAAGAAATTTGAGTCAGCTGATCAAAATACGTCATTATGTATCAGGCCAAATCAAATCCCATGCAGCAGACATCAAAATACCAGCTTCTTCTTGGAGTTCAGACATGGGTTCTTTGTGGTCACCTATAGTGTATTACCCATGTCTTTTGTTTTCTGTATCCTGTTGCTTTGACATCTGGGGCTTTGCTGACCCTGGAAGGACTGCTCCTCCCAGGATTAGCCACTTCCTTGAGATACTAAACACATTGTCCAGAAGCACACCTTTCATAAACTAACCAATTCAAAGCCCATACTCCCACCACCTCTTTTTTGGGCTGTCATATCAAGCTACTATCCACCTGCCCTAACCTCTCCAGGGACAGATACCAGATAACTAGGGATAGACCCTATGCCCCAGACCCTGCTGAAATTATTCAACTAGTCCATCCCAAGCCTGCTTACCCACCTTCACCCGTTCCTTCCTGTGGAAACCATAATAAAGGCTCTCACCCACATTTTCCCTTTCCTCCCTCTGCCTGCTGACTGACCTTGGTACTTCCCCATGTGGTCCCTTTGTGTGGCTTGGCATACTTCCTGTTTCTAGGGATCGTGAGTATTATAAACTTCTTTCTTCATAACAGTCATTTCTGTGTGTCTCTGTGTCTTAAAACAAATCCTGGATACCCTTAAAACACACAGGAACCTTGTCATTGTGTAATTCCCTGACGTGAGCAATACCTCTTTGGCTGACCATGGGAATCCCCTGTTTCTCAAACTCTTGCTGCTGGTATCTGCTAATCCCTACTGACCTCCCTTTTGGTCAGGGTCCAATCATGAGGGCTTGAGCCAATGTGACAGACACACTCCACCAAGCCAACTGGCACAAGTGCAGGATTCTCCCAATTCAGCCCTTGCTTTCACCTGTAGCTTCAGGCAATCTCAGGCCTTGTGAAATTACCAGGTGGAACACAAGCTCCTGGGACACAAGCCACTTATTTCCTTGCTCATGGCAGCAACTATAGGGTCCAGTCAGGCACGGGGTTTCCCGTCTGACCTTACATAGACCCTCCTAAGGTAGTTCTCTTAAACCTTTCTCCTTTGGGTGGGATAAAGGGGAAATGTCACAGCTATTGGGTCCATAATGCTCAAACTCAAGGACTCTTCATTCCCCTTTTAAATGGAAGTGAGTAATAGGAATGAGGGGTGATGATTATTTAATGAGTTTTGATAAGTTTTTAGTAACTATAAGATAGGGCTGCCCACTACTTCTGCTTAGAATGTGGAAGTACTTTTGCCTAATTTCCTCAGCTTGGGCTTCTAAACTTCATTTCCCTCTCATCATGTACCCTGCATTGAAGCACCATAAGTAACACCTTCATTGGAGAGATTTAATGTAGTGAAACTTTGAGCTACAGATACCTTAAGCAAGTAGTTCCTGCTTTTATAAGTTCCCTAGTAGCCATGCAATTTTGACAGAATTTTCATTTAAAGGTCCCAGGGCATTTTATTCTAAAGTGGGAGAATATGGCAATACTAAATAATCTACTTCTCTATGATCACATTAAAATTCATGGCACAATTCATTAATTACCATCTCAATCTAATTCTCTAAGAAGTCTGCCCTAATTGCATTGTTGATATGCACAGATGCAAATAAGATGTTGGTTGTTTCCCTTGTAGCAAACAACTGTTTCTAGTAAGTACCAATCTATTCTCTTATTAGGAAAGCTGGTGTGCTTCCATTGAACCACTAAACATTGTCTCTCTGTCACAACCAAAGAGCACATTGCTCCCCACCAACCCTATCCCCACATATACACCCACACACAACAAAGAAATGTCCACAAATAAAGCAATGAATAGCAGAAAATTCCCTGTAGACTGGCAGAATGGAAGTGCAAATTGGACATTTGTGGAGCGGCACTCACCAGAAGGTATGTGAAACAAACAGCCCCCAGATGCTATGCTTTGCTTCTGTAAAAAGATCTTAAGGTTGTTTCACAAACACAGGTGTGAGAAGACAGAAAGATAAAGAGAAGGAGGAGAGGGAAAGGATGATACATGGAAAACTGCAACCACAAATAAGGATGGCAAATAGATGCATTGACATGATGTGAGACAACCACCTCGCTCCTTTTGGCTGTTCCCATTGATCCTTGAGAGGCACACTGAGCTTGGATGGGTGTAGGTAGACGTTGGGGGAAGGTCCGGGGTGGCTCAGAGGAGGGGTCTGAAGCCTGGTTAAACTTCTTTTTTCAAAATCAACTAAATGGAAGATTTGTAATTTGTAAAAATCACCTGTCCTTAAAATCATACTTATATACCTATAGGAAATAAGTAAGAATAAATATTTCTCTATATGAATTTTTATGTATGCACACCTATGGGCACTTATTTATCTTTTAGTTTATTTCACTTGGAGTATTTTGTCCCTCTGCAAAATGTTTTTGTTATGGAACACTTTATGCAAGTGTGCTACAGTCACAAAACTCATACATTTTGATTTTTCCAATCATGATGTGGACCTGGGATTTAATTTTATAGATTGGATTATATAAATGGCCAAAATAAAATTTTATGTTTTGTAAATCAGGGTTCAGATTTGGATTCAAGAGGTCATAATGATCAAATACTCCTCTAACTTCTGCCTGAGGGAGCTTTGAATGGTACACTTACTTATACTTACTTGTGACTCTTTGTACTTCAGTGAATTACTTCTTTAGTTAAATGGACATTTGGGGATTGATACACTTAGTTTCATTGAAACCTCCTGGAACATTCAGGTTTATGGAAACAAAGCTCTTTATTTTAACATTCAGGAAAAAGAAAGTGACTTTATCGGTAAATGAACTGCTTTGAAAAAATTCGGAAAAATTTATACTCTCTCTAAGTGCTTTAAATATTAGGATTGCAAATTCGGCATATTGTCAGCATGACATTTGTTTATCCCTTGGCTATACTAAAGAGATTTTACAATACCCCGGATGGTAGAGTTTCAAAAGGATAAAGAGATATACTGGCGTCTTCTTTAGCTTAATCTTCACAGATATTTGCATTTTTGTCTGCTGAGCACCTATTCCCCCTTCTTTAATGGCATTCCAATTTTCCTTTATAGAAACACCCTCTTTGGAATTGTCAGATAAAATATAGGGCTCCTAGTTAAATCTGAATTTCAGAGAAACACAATGAATAATATATTAATGTAAATATGTCCCCAACGTTGCATAAGACATACTTATATGACACAATATTCATTACTCATCTGAAATTCAAATTTAACTGTGTGTCTTGAATTTTCATTTGCTAAATATAGCAACTTTCTTTTCCCCTCTCTGCATGTGGTTCATGTGTGATTGACCCTACCACTCAGCTTCAGGAGCAGGCATGCCACCCAGACCTGCCAATCAGAGCATGATCTTAGTGATTGATTCAGGGATTAGTTTAGTATCATCCCAGGCCAATGAAAGTGCTCTTCGTCCTTTTACTGGAACTTTTGGGAGAGAAAGCCTTTTTTTTTTATATAGGGGCTAATCAGGAATGAAACCTAGAACAACTGGAGAACAATATGTATAAAGAGCCTACCTAAGAATGAAAGTTAACAAGGAGGAAAGCAGAGTCGGCAAGTATAGAAAGAGACTGAATCTTGACATCATTTGAGCCCCTTGATCTGACTGTGCCTGAAGCTTACAACCTTACTTGAACCGATAATTCCTTTTAAATTTAAACTCATTTGAATTTTGTAGGTCTTTTGAAGTCTTCATTATTAGTCCTCTGTTTTTAATTTGTGTATACTTGTTTCTACCCAAGCAGATCTGTGAACTGCTCTATGACACTTTCAGTGCAGTTAGTGACACGACACATTTTTTTATTTGTAAAATTAATTACTTCTGGATCAAAACCTCTAGTCTTTTTGAGGTATTGTTGAGAGATATCATAGTCTTGGGACTCTTTTTATTCTTCCTTGAACAGTAAAAGAACAGGGGGTTAGGAATAATATTCCATTATATGGATATACCACATTTTGTTTATGCATTTATCAGGTGATAGACATTTGGGTTGTTTCTACTTTTTGGCTATTATAAATAGTGCTTCTATGAAGATTCATATACAAGTTTTTCCATGGATATATATTTTCATTTATTGGCCATTGTTTCTTGCTATCACCATTGGGCATGGTCTTTGCTTAGGCCTGGGGCTTATATATGACAAGCAAAGTCTTTCTTGCTCAGTTTTTTTTTTTTTTCTATTTTTTTCATCTCAGATCCATCCATCACTTTCAGGAAGAACTCTACAGTTCATTTACTATGTCAATCAGTGGTTCAAAGCTTATCATAGCCTGCCATTGTTCTCAAAATAAAGCCCCAAACTCTTCAGTTTAACTTTTAAGATTTTCATTAATATGGACTTTCAACTCCAAATCATCTTTATCTGCCTCCCCTGGAAGTGACAAAATCTTTGGATGATCCTCCTAGAGGGTCAAGACCCTCACAATCCAGGAACTTCCCATGTTCTTTTCTCTCATTGGCCTTAGCTTTATGTTTACTCCCATCCAGACATTTCCACTCAGATGGCCTTCTTCCCTCCTGTGCACTTTTAAATTCTTTATATCCTCTCTGCTATAGAAATCTATCACAGAGTGTTTTACCTTCCTTTGATTTCCAAAGCATGTAATGTCTATATCACTCATATTTGTATTTAATCACTGATTGTCTTATATTACTCTGTAACTGCTCAGTGGGCATGTACCATATCTCCTTGGCCACATGAAAGGTCCAGAAAGGTAGGCATTGTGTCTAAAATGAGGCATCTGTGAAAAGATTAAAAAGTCCGATGATGGTTGACTCTGACTCCAGTAATGGATAGCTGGTTAATAACTCAGGGCAACCTTTCCAACAAGGATCACTTGAAAAGCTGGGCAAAATATTTTTAAAATCTAGTTTAACTACTGGACTAATATTTAAGCAAAGATAGAAAATCTAAAACTCAGAGAGAAGGTGAAGGACAAAGTTGAGAATTGGACACTATGATAAAAGGAAATAAAAGTTTTGAAAACGAGCCAAAGAAGATATTAGAATTGAAATTTAAAATTACCTAAATTAGGATGGATTTAACAGCATATTTGATGCCACAAAAGAGAGGATTAGTCAACAGCCAGATGAAACAGAAAGAAATTTTCAGAATAAAGCACAGAGTAACAAAAACATGGAAAATAGAGAAGACATAGCATGAGACATAAGGAATACAAGGAAAAGTTTAAAATGGAAAATTAGAGGACAAGAATAAGAGGAGAGAGAAAATGGAGCAGATACAATCTTTGAGGTTAATGAAAAAACATATTCAAAACTAATGTTAAGCCTGGTTTAAAAATAATTAAAATCTTTATTATGCACAGATCACATGACAAAAAATACAGATTAAATATTGAATCTGTGAGTTTAGCAAGGTTGCTGAGTACATAGTCAACATATAAAAGTCAGTTATAGTTCTACACACCAGCAACAGACATTTGGAAAAATAAAATTTTAAATTCTTTTTGATGCTCTGCAATAGCATCATGTTATCAAATTCTTTGTGTTAAAAAAACTCTAAAAATATATCAGACCTATATATAGAAAACTATTAAATATTATTGAGCAAAATAAAAGAAGGCCTAAGTAAATGGGAGAAAATACCATGTTCATAGATTAGAGGACTCAGTATTATACAGATGACAATTCTTTCCAAACTGATATATAGATTCAGTGTAATTCCAAATAAAATTTCACTAAGTTTCTTTGTGTTTGGTGGGGAGACAGGGAAGTTTGTGAAAACTGAGGAATTAATTCCTCAGTTTGCATACAAATATGCTAAGGACCACAACTATCCAAAACAATATTGGAAAAGAACAGAGAAGTTCTATGCAACCAGATATTAAGATTTGTTTAAAGTTACAATAATTAAAACTGAGGTATTGGTTCAAGAAAAAATAAATAAACCTATGGATCATAGTGGAAATTCTAGAAACGTATCCACATACATGCAGACACGAGTTTTTTTTAAAAAGATAGCACTGCAAAATCTTTAAAATATATCCCAAGACAATTGGGTATCTATTAGAACTCATACCTCACATGATAAACAACAAAGTAAAAATTCTAGATGGATTTTAGATCTACATGTGAAAGATTAAATAATAAAACTTCTAGGAGTTTATTTAGAAAATATCTTAATGGTCGCAGGATAAAGTATTTCTTAAATAGTACATAGAACACACTTAGCATAATGAAAAACATCAATGAAACTAAGAATTTCAGTTTATCACCATTAGGAGAGTAAAAAGGAAATCATGGAATAGGATAAGATATTTCTAACACAGAACAAAGAAAGAGCTGATAAGCAAAACATTTTTTTTAAAACTCTGAAAAATCAATAAGAAAAAGACAACCAAATGGAAGAATGGAACAGGCACTTCGCAAAGAATGATGTACAAATGGGTTGGTATTTTCTACCAAACTTTAAGATGTGCACACTTAGTGACCCAGTGGCCCACTTCTAGTAATATACTCAACAGAAATGTGTGCACAGGCACATAAAGAGACACATACAAATATGTTCACAGCAGCATTATTGGAAATAGCTGAAAATGGGAAACAATCCAAATATCCAATAGGAATGGAACTGATACATAAATTGTGGTATATTAATGTACACCACACACCACCATGTGGCATACAGCAAAAACATATTCAAAGTTCAGCTACATCTAAACATGGATACGTATAGTTTGAATGAAAACTGTCAGATTCAAACTATATGTATGTATATGTGTACATACATACACACATGCATGCAGGCATATATATGTTTATACACACACACACACACATATATATAGACTCTATGTACTACATAAAGTACAAACACAGTCATAGTCTTTAGAGATGAATGTTTAGATGATAAAAATGTAAAGGACATGAAGTGCAATCATATCTGTAAAGATAGTATTTAACTTTTGTGGGTATTGAGGGGATAGTGACTAAGAGATGACACTGAAGGAGCCTCCAGGGCTCTGGTAATATTTCATTTTTTTAAAGTAATTGATTAATTTTTTATTGAACTGTAGTTGATTTATAATATTGTGGTAGTTTCAGGTGTACAGGAAAGTGATTCAGTTTTATATGTATATATATATATATATATATATATATATATACATATATATGCACACATATATACTCTTTATCAGATTCTTTTCCTTTATAGGTTATTACAAGATATTGAATATAGTTCTCTGTGATATACAGTAAATCCTTGTTTATCTATTATATATAGTGGTATGTGTCTGTTCATCCCATACTCCTAATTTATCCCTCCCTCCCACCCCCTTTGTCCTTTGGTAACCATATTTTTGTTTTCTATGTCTGTAATAATGTTTTATTTATTTATTTTTAATGTTTTATTTTTTGACTTGAGTGATGGTTATGACTGTATGCTTTTAAAAGTTGACCATAAAATATTTTAAAAGAAGGAGGAAAAGGAGGAGAAGAGGAAGAAAATATGAGGAAAGATGTTGACCACCATTCACCCTTTTGGTAACTTTAAGCAAATTGGATTATCCCTTTGAACCTTAGTTTGCTCATTTGTAAAATGGGAGTCGTGTCACCTTCCTTGCAGAACTCTCATGAGGATTATGAGATCCTGCGTATAAAAGCACATTGTAAAAATATAAAACACCTTATAAAGTTTGAGGAAAAAAATAGTATTATAATAATATCTAATGCCATTCTGGAATTGTAATAGTCATGAAAATATCAGATTTGAATGGGTGGATCTTCAAAAATTACTCAGTGCATTCACCAAAAAAATAAGAATATAATTGAATTAGGAGGAAATATGAAAGTAAAACTATTTGTAATAAAATAGGTTTCTTCCAACTTGTAAATATTCTCTTTCTTCTGTACAGATATACGCAGCACCTCACTGCCACCACTTCTTCTCCATTCTGGATCCCATTTTCACAGCTCCACAGAACTTTGTGTTCTCTTGAGCTCTCTTATCTGAATCAAGTAAAACTCTTATAGGGGAGGAAAGAGGGGGAGCTGGAGACTCAGTGGGTTTTGTTGTTACCAAGCACAGATCAGAACCCCTACAATGTCCTGAACAGTGGTGGTGCCTCCAGAGAGAGAAACTCAAAAACCTGTGTTGAATAGGATGGAACACTGCTCCCCTAGATCCTTGAATAAACACTCCTCAGATTGTTGCAAGTCTTTGATTACTTTCCAGAACTGGGAAATGGTTGATTTTGACAATTTTTGTCAGTTTTCTTGTCGCTTTTATGGAAAAGTGGGTTTTCAGAGGCCTTTAGTTTGCCATTCTTACCAATGTCCTTCCAATGTCCCCAGGTCCTGACATGGCCTCTTTCCCCACTCCCACCCTGACAACTTTCCACTTAAAGGTCTTCTCTTAAAAGAGTGTTACAAGTTCTGCCAGAGTTTCCCCATTAAAATAAATAGCTGGCAGCCACTCTGTCAGCACAGCTCACTTCTTTTGAGATGATCATAGCTCTTGCCCATGGTTTTCCTGCGTCCTTGCTCATATTCTCTGTTTCTTTGACCTCGAACCCTAAATGTTCAGCCTTTTCTGGTAAGATTGCATTCCTCGATCATTCTCATTGGGCCTATTTTGTTTAAATTCTTATTCAGCCAACTACAAGACTCCTTACCCTTTCATTCCTGAATATCTAATGTCAGTATCTGTATGCCCCTCCCCTCAAGTCTTGCTTTAGATAACTGGTTTCTTGAAGCTGTGGCCTCTGAGCTTTTCACACCTATACTACATTCCTTAAAAAGCTCTTTCCTTCCCCTGGTGTCAGCTGCCACAACCATACAAATGATTTATAAATCTCTCTAAGCCATCTCTGATCTAAACTCAAGTCATATATCTCTCGATGCCTGTAAGAAATTTCCACTTTGCTATATCTCTGTTAACCCTAACACAACAACCTAAATGGAACTCCTATGAAACTGGCACATCTACTGTCACATTCAAGGAAAAAAAAAAATTTTTGACATCCAAAGGATTTAAAAGTAATTCAAATAATAATTCACTGCAAAAAAACAAAGGAGAGTTTCCTATTAAGGAAAAAAAAATTAATCATAAATCTATCTTCTGATAGATTACATATATCTACTTAATAGATATATCTAATCCAATAGACTAGATATAATCTTTTGAAATTATATCATGGCAGCTAATCAAATAACTCTCCCTTTCATTCTTGAAACTCCTCCAAACTCTCCCTCAAACACAGTGTGTTCTAGATATTGCTTGTCTTGTTTCCACCCCCCACTCCCATCTCATGGTCTTAACTATAAATAAATCTCTGCCCTTTCCAGTATGAATCACTCAGATCAGTGTTCTTAATTCTCCCTCTCAAGTATTACCCCAATTCTACACAGTGAAGCCTTAGAAATTAATCTGGCAAATATGAAATTCTTCTTAAAACTTGAGAGAGGAAAAAGATGTTGTCATATAAAAATAATGAAAAGATACTGACTACATATTAAAGTTATATAATGTTTTCTGTCATATCATGATATTCCAAACTAAATAAGTCTTCCTATTTCCTTCTTCAAATGACACTTAGACACTGACTGGTCTCCTTGGTGATTATCATGACATAGTCTTGAGGTTTTAAATGCCTCCTAAAGACTTCATGCATGTACTTAGAAGCAATTTTTGAGAAAAAGTGTCATTATGAGTTGTACTGATGCTTTAAGAAAAAATAAAAAGCTAATCCTATTACTATAATAAGAGAGCATATTGAAAATAACCAGTCATAGAGAAAAATACTTTCAACACTATTGACAAGACCAGAGCAAGAAGATGCTCACTTGTATTTGATAAATTACTGAAATATTTCCCATGCATCTAGTATTTGCAAAGATGATTCTTTAAATTGGCAGTAAAGGATGACTCAGCAAAGACTTTTAAATAAAAGTGGCCTTTGAAATGGTCTAGGAGGTCACAGAAAACTACAAGGGTAATATCAACATATGACCACGTACATTGAACGCAGTGAATACTCTGTTTACTACAGGCTTAGGCACATGATGGGGAGGACAGTACCTGGCACACATTAAGTCATCAGGAGAAATTTCAAAGAATTAATGGGGACAGTGTAAAACACAAGTTGACTGGTAAATTAAGGGCATACCATTGACTACCTTTGGAAACTTGAACTTTTTTGGTAGGCTATAGATAGTAAATATTTCTTTGAAGAAAGTATTTCCAGTTTACATGATATTAATATTTTCATAAAATGAAAGAATTTGAAAGGTGGTAGGAAATAGTGAGGACAGGAGTTCTTATCTGTTTCTGGTTTTATGATTATTTATGTCTTCAGCTTCTTAATAGGGAAAATATTAATCACATTGAAACAGATTTGCATGCAAAAGAATAAGTGAGGGAAAATGCCTATTCAGCATTTCAATGCAAATTAAAAATGAATTAGTTAATAAAATGTGGACAAAATAATTATTGCCCTTAGTTAACACTAATTAAATGTGGCTCCCTTTTTGCTTACCTTATATTCCTTTCTCCCATTTCATTCACAAGTTCTGAACATTTCCCTTTGAAATATTTTTATAGAGTTTCTATTATGTATATGGCTACAAAACTCAGCATCTTCTTTCTTAAACATCTATAAATCATGCAGAGATAATAACTGGAATTTAACAAAGAAAATTCAAAGGAACTCATTTCAATGAATCTAGAAGTGGATCTAATCCTCAGGCATCAATATGCATATAAGGGCTTCCAAAAGCAGCTGGTATGGCACAGAATCCATGTGAGCATGGAGAGCAGTGAAGAGAAGAAATGTGGAAGGTGGAGATTAGACATGGTATATTAGATCTCAGAACACATCTTTATAAACATATTCCTGGATAGCGAGGGCCCTGTTGCTGCAAAATGAAAAATTATAATTTGTATTTGCAAGAATAAGTCCAAACGTAAGGTGAGCACGGCCCTTTCAGATATGATGAGTTCTAAATCAAGTGCTTCCAGCAATGCCGAGAAAGGTCAAAGCTGCAAACCACCTAGCTTATTACATTAACTGAAGCATTTCTCATTCACTTGGACCCATAGTTTATTCACCCAATATAATAAGGTGGCATTTGTAATTGTAATTTTTTGGTGAGTAGAATACCTGGTGAAATTAGTGGAAGAAAGATTTGAACTTAATCTCTGTGGGTGTTTAGCTGCAAGGTAGTGAAGGAGACGGCGTGATGTGGCTTTGGAGTCACAAAGGTCTGGATTAGATGGGGCAGGGCTATTGTGGTTATCCTTTAATTGGTCCAGCTGACCTGCCATTGCTACCTGGCTCCCTCCTCTTGATTTATCTGGCATCTGTTCTGGTTGGATTCATTTTGGCATCCAGCTCTGGTGCCTGCTCTGAACAACCAGCTGGGACCCTCAGGATCTAGACTTTTGATCCACTTCAAAGCATTGGCTTTTCTAAATACAAACTCTTCTTTCCATATCCAAACCTAAAAGAGGAAAAACTAATTATGCAATGGGATTATGGAAGCTTCAAAGAGTTCAGCCTTTTTCACTTGGCTTTATGTGATAGATGGCTCTTACTGTGTACCACAATTCCCCACCTCCCCCCCCAAAAAAACAATACCACAAATGCATACAATAAGCACTGTAAATTACATGAGCATCTTCCTAAGATTCAAATATTACAGAAAGTTTTCCACTAGAAGTTATTTGTTTCATTTTAAGAAGGGAAGAAAGATCCCAGGACAGTTAAATTCAGGGGAATATAAACTGTAACGGTATTAAATTGTATATTCTACCTTTGATGTTAAAGATGCAGGAAGGCAGCACACACACACACACACACGCACGCGCGTGCACACACACACACAGGCAAAACCCCAAACAACAACACAACAGACCTTGAACCACATTCTGAACTTGATTGAAGCATAAAGAACTACTAAAAGTTCATAGTGAGATATCAAACTGAGGATTGTGAGAGTGGGCAAAGATTATTCACCAGTCTGTTAGCTGGAGTGGGACTATGCCCCAAATACATATCTGGCATCAAAGACTTGAAAGTCCAATCTAGGGAGTGAGATGGGTGCCTAGGTAGAGCAAAGTCTGTTCTCTATTCCCAGAGAGATTCTAGGTCATTTAAGTGCTTGAGACGAAGCCCCTTCTTGCCCCTTTCCACACTGATCACGCTGATTTTAGAACATCACAGAATCCTCTTTTGTAAGCAGCTCTGGAGGCTACAAACTCCAAGGAATTGAGCTTGGGTAGATGGAGGCAATGTATCTACTTAGCAGCAAGTGAGAGAAACAGCCAAACCACTTTTCTGCTGTCCTTTGGTGTTCTCCCCCAGGCTTTCCATGATGTCTCACCACCCTTCCTAACAATAGGGCATAGACTACATTTGACTTCATTTGTCACTAGCTGCAGTGTGTGAAACAGATCTTACAGTTTCATTACCCTTTATTTTTAAAAATAAGAATGGAATTTACATGTTATAGATAGAAAATTCACATAGCAACGGGAGTGTAGAAAAACAAGCAGGTGTTAATAAATTTCCAAGAAACATTAATCTGTTTCTGCAAATACATCCTGCTGTTCATTTAAATGGAATGATACTCTATAAATTTACCACTTCAGACTCTCTCTGAGCTATCACAAAGTAATATATAACACCTTCGATGATCAAAGTGAAAGTAAGTTAGAAATCCAATTTGTTCTTTTTCACAATTTAAGCTCTTATTTAATTTTTGCATTTCGGCTCTCATTTATTTTTAGGTGTTATATTTTATTATTATTATTATTTTTTAACATCTTTATTGGAGTATAATTGCTTTACAATGGTGCATTAGTTTCTGCTTTATAACAAAGTGAAGCAGCTATAAATATACATATATCCAAATATCTCTTCCCTCTTTTGTCTCCATCCCTCGCACCCATCCTATCCCACCCCTCTAGGTGGTCACAAAGCACCGAGCTGATCTCCCTGTGCTATGTGGCTGCTTCCCACTAGCTATCGATTTTACATTTGGTAGTGTATATATGTCCAAGCCACTCTCTCACTTAGTCCCAGCTTACCCTTCCCCCTCCCCGTATCCTCAAGTCAATTCTCTAGTAGGTCTGTGCCTTTATTCCCATCCTAACCCTAGGTTTCTCATAAACATTTTTTTTTTTTTAGATTACATATACATGTGTTAGTATAAGGGATTTGTTTTTCTCTTTCTGACTTACTTCACTCTGTATGACAGAATTTAAGTCCATCCACCTCACTGCACATAACCATGTCGTTTCTTTATATGGATGAGTAATATTCTATTGTATATACGTGCCACATCTTTTTTATCCATTCATCTGTCATTGGACACTTAGGTAGCTTCCATGTCCTGGTTATTGTAAATAGAGCTGCAATGAATATTGTGGTACATGACTCTTTTTGACTTATGGTTTTCTCAAGGTATATGCCCAGTAGTGGGATTGCTGGGTCCTATGGTAGTTTTATTTTTAGTATCTTATGGAACCTCCATACTGTTCTCCATAGTAACTGTATCAATTTACATTCCCACCAACAGTGCAAGAGGGTTCCCTTTTCTCCACACCCTCTCCAACATTTGTTGTTTGTAGATTTTTTGATGATGACCATTCTGACTGGTGTGAGGTGACACCTCATTGTAATTTTGATTTGCATTTCTCTAATGATTAATGATGTTGAGCATTCTTTCATGTGTTTGTTGCAATCTGTGTATCTTCTTTGGAAAAATGTATATTTAGGTCTTCTGCCTGTTTTTGGATTGGGTTTTTTGATTTTCTGATATTGAGCTCCATGAGCTGCTTGTAAATTTTGGATAACAATCCTTTGTCAGGTGTTTCATTTGCAAGTATTTTCTCCCATTGTGAGGGTTGTCTTTTTGTCTTGTTTATGGTTTCCTTTGTTGTGCAAAAGCTTTTAAGTTTCATTAGGTCCCATTACTTTTTTTATTTCCATTTCTCTAGGAAGTGGGTCAAAAAGTTTCTTGCTGTGATTTATGTCATAGAGTTTTCTGCCTATGTTTTACTCTAAGAGTTTGATAGTGTTTGGCCTTGCATTTAGGTCTTTAATCCATTATGAGTTTATTTTTGTGTATGGTGTTAGGGAGTGTTCTAATTTCATTCTTTTACATATAGCTGTCCAGTTTTCCCAGCACCACTTATTGAAAAGGCTGTCTTCTCTCCATTGTATATTCTTGACTCCTTTATCAAAAATAAGGTGAATATATGTGCACAGGTTTATCTCTGGGCTTTCTATCCTGTTCCATTGATCTATATTTCTTTTTGTGCCAATACCATACTGTCTTGATTACTGTAGCTTTGTAGAATAGTCTGAAGTCTAGGAGCCTGATTCCTCCAGCTCAACTTTTCTTTCTCAGGATTGCTTTGGCAATTCGGGGTCTTTTGTGTTTCAATACAAATTGTGAAATTTTTTGTTCTAGCACTGTGAAAAATGCGAGTGATAGTTTGATAAGGATTGCAATGAATCTGTAGATTGCTATGGGTAGTATAGTCATTTTCATTATGTTGATTCTTCCAATCCAAGAACACGGTATATCTCTCCATCTGTTTGTATGGTCTCTAATTTCTTTCATCAGTTTCTTATAGTTTTTTGCATACAGGTCTTTTGTCTCCTTAGGTATGTTTATTCCTAGGTATTTTATTCTTTTTATTGCAGTGGTAAATGGGAATGTTTCAGATTTTTCATCATTAGTGTATAGCAACACAAGAGATTTCTGTGTATTAATTTTGTATCCTGCTACTTTACCAAATTCATTGATTAACTCTAGTAGTTTTCTGGTAGCATCTTTAGGATTCTGTATGTATAGTATCATGTCATCTGCAAACAGTGACAGCTTTACTTCTTTTCCAGTTTGGATTCTTTTATTTCTTTTTCTTCTCTGATTGCTGTGGCTAAAACTGCCAAAACAATTTTGAATAATAGTGGTGAGAGTGAGCAATCTTTTCTTGTTCCTGATCTTAGTGGAAATCATTTCAGTTTGGCTGAAATGATTTTGAAATGATGATGTTGGCTGTGGGTTTGTCATATATGGCCTTTATTATGTTAAGTTCCCTCTATGCCTACTTTCTAGAGGGTTTTTATCATAAATGGGTGTTGAATTTAGTCCAAAGCTTTTTCTGCAACTATTGAGATGATCATATGGTTTTTATTCTTCAATTTGTTAATATGGTGTATCACATTGATTGACTTACATATATTGAAGAATCCTTGCATTCCTGGGATAAACCCCACTTGATCATGGTGTATTATCCTTTTAATGTGCTGTTGGATTCTGTTTGCTGGTATTTTGTTGAGGATATTTGCATCTATCTCATCAGTGATATTGGCCTGTAGTTTCCTTTCTTTGTGACATCTTTGTCTGGGTTTGGTATCAGGTTGATGGTGGCAACATAGAATGAGTTTGGGAGTGTTCCTTCCTCTGCTATATTTTGGAAGAGTTTGAGAAGGATAGGTGTTAGTTCTTTTCTAAATGTTTGATAGAATTCCCCTGTGAAGCAATTTGGTCTGTAGCTTTTGTTTGTTGCAAGATTTTTAATCACAGTTTAAATTTCAGTGCTTGCTATTGGTCTGTTTATATTTTCTATTTCTTCATGGTTCAGTCTTGGAAGGTTGTGCTTTTCTAAGAATTTGTCCTTTCTTCCACGTTGTCCATTTTATTGACATATAGTTGCTTGTAGTAATCTCTTGTGATCCTTTGTATTTCTGCTGTGGCAGTGGTTCCTTATTTTTCATTTCTAATTTTATTGGTTTGAATCTTCTCCCTTTTTTTCTTGATCAGGCTGGTTAACGGTTTATCAATTTTTTTTATCTTCTCAATGAACCATCTTTTAGTTTTATTGATCTTTGCTATTGTTTCCTTCATTTCCTTTTCATTTATTTCTGACCTGATCTTTATTATTTCTTTCCTCCTGCTAACTTTGGGGTTTTGTGAGTGTGTGTGTGTGTTACTTTTTACTCTAATTGCTTTAGGTGTAAGGTTAGGATGTTTATTTGAGATGTTTCTTGTTTCTTAAGGTAGGATTGTATTGCTATAAACTTCCCTCTTAGAACTGCTTTTGTTGCATCCTATAGGTTCTGGGTCATCGTATTTTCATTGTCATTTGTTTCTAGGTACTTTTTGATTCCTTTGATTTCCTCAGTGATCTCTTGCATATTAACCAGTTTATTGTTTAGCCTCCATGTGTTTGTATTTTTTACAGATTTTTTCCCCTAATTGATATCTAGTCTCATAACGTTGTGGTCAGAAAAGATACTTGGTACGATTTCAATTTTCTTAAATTTACCAAGGGTTGATTTCTGACCCAAGACATGATCTATCCTGGAGAATGTTCCATGAGCACTTGAGAAGAAAGTGTATTCTGTTGTTTTGGGATGGAATGTCCTATAAATATCAATTAAGTCCATCTTGCTTAATGTACCGTTTAAAGTTTGTGTGTCCTTATTTATTTTCATTTTGGATTATCTGTCCATTGGTGAAAGTGGGGTGTTAAAGTCCCCTACTATGATTGTGCTACTGTCTATTTCCCCTTTTATGGCTGTTAGTATTTGCCTTATGTATTGAGGTGCTCCTATGTTGGGTGCATAAATATTTACAATTGTTATATCTTCTTCTTGGCTTGATCCCTTCATCATTATGCAGTGTCCTTCTTTGTCTCTTGTAATAGTTTTTATTTTAAAGTCTATTTTGTCTGATATGAGACTTACTACTCCAGCTTTCTTTTGATTTCCATTTTCATGGAATACCTTTCTCCATCCCCTCATTTTCAGTCTGTACGTGTCCCTAGGTCTGTGGTGGGTCTCTTGTGGACAGCATATGTATGGGTCTTGTTTTTGTGTATATTCAGCCAGTCTGTGTCTTTTGGTTGGAACATTTAATCCATTTACATTTGAGGTAATTATCAATATGTATGTTCCTATTACGATTTTCTGAATTGTTTGGGGTTTGTTATTGTAGATGTTTCCCTTCTCTTGTGTTTCCTGCATAGAGAAGGTTCTTTAGCATTTGTTTGAAAGCTGGTTTGGTGGTGTGGAAATCTCTTAGCTTTTGCTTTACTGTAAGCGTTTTAATTTCGCTGTCAAATCTGAATGAGATCCTTGCTGGGTAGAGTAATCTTGTAGGTTTTTCCCTTTCATCACTTTAAATATGTCCTGCCACTCCCTTCTGGCTTGCAGAGTTTCTGCTGAACGATCAGCTGTTAACCTTATGAGGATTTCCTTGTATGTATTTGTTGTTTTTCCCTTGCTGCTTTTAATATTTTTTCTTTGTATTTCATTTTTGATAGTTTCATTAATATGTGTCTTGGCACATTTCTACTTAGATTTATCCTCTGTAGGACTCCCTGTGCTTCCTGGAGTTGATTGACTATTTCATTTCCCATATTAAGGAAGTTTTCAACTATAATCTCTTCAAATATTTTCTCAGTCCCTTTTTTTTTTTTCTTTTCTTCTTTTGTGACTCTTATAATTCGAATGTTGGTGTGTTTAATGTTGTCCCACAGGTTTCTGAGACTGTTAATTCTTTTCTTTCTTTTTTTTAATTCTACTCTGCAGTAGTTTTTTCCACTATTTTATCTTCCAGGTCACTTATCCGTTCTTCTGCCTCAGTTATTCTGCTATTGATTCCTTCTAGAGAATTTATTATTTCATTTATTGTGTTGTTTGTTTGCTCTTTAGTTCTTGTAGGTCCTTGTTAAACATTTCTTCTATTTTCTCCATCTTATTGCCATGATTTCTGATCATCTTTACTATCATTACTCTGAATTCTTTTTCAGGTAAACTGCCTATTTCTTCTTCATTTGTTTGGTCTGGTGGGTTTTTACCTTGCTCCTTCATCTGCTGTGTGTTTCTCTGTCTTCTCATTTTGCTTAACTTACTGTGTTTGAGGTCTCCTTTTTGCAGGCTGCATGTTCATAGTTCCCGTTGTTTTGGGTGTTTGCCCCCAGTGGCTAAGGTTGGCTCAGTGGGTTGTGTAGGCTTCCTAGTGGTGGGGACTAGTGCCTGTGTTCTGGTAGATGAGGCTGGATATTGTCTTTCTGGTGGGCAGGCCCACGTCTGGTTGTGTATTTTGGGTTGTCTGTGACCTTATTATGATTTTAGGCAGCCTTTCTGCTAGTGGGTGGGCTTGTGTTCCTGTCTTGTTAGTTGTTTGGCCTGGAGTGTCCAGTACTGTAGCTTGCTGGTTGTTGAGTGGAGCTGGGTCTTGGCATTGAGATGGAGATCTCTGGGAGCTTTTTGCCATTTGATATTACATGAAGCTGGGAGATCTCTGGTGGACCAGTGTTGTGAACTTGGCTCTCCCTGCTAGAGGCACAGGTCTGACACCCAGCTGCCAAACCAAGACACTGTCAGCTACATGGCTCAGAATAAAAGAGAGAAAAAAGAAAGAAGGAAAGAGAAATAAATTTAAAAAATAAATTAAATTAAAAAGTTATTAAAATAAAAAAATAATTATTAAAAATTAAAAAAGTATAAAGTAATTTTAAAAAAGAAAGAAAGAAAAGAGCCACCAAACCAAGAAACAAATCCACCAATGATAAGAAGCACTAAAGACTATACTAAAAAAAAAGAAAAACTAGCAGAGAGAACCCTAGCACAAATGGTAAAAACAAAGCTATACAGACAAAGTTACACACAGAAGCATACACACACGCACTCATAAAAAGAGAATACAGAAAATATATATATATATATATATATTGTTGCTCCCAAAGTCCACCACCTCAATTTGGGATGGTTCATTGTCTATTCAGGTATTCCACAGATGCAGGGTACATGAAGTTGATTGTGGAGATTAAATCCATTGCTCCTGAGGCTGCTCAGAGAGATTTCCCTTTCTCCTCTTTGTTTGCACAGCTCCTGGGGTTCAGCTTTGGATTTGGACCCGCCTCTGCGTGTAGGTCGCCGGAGGGCTTCTGTTCTTCACTCAGACAGGACGGGGTTAAAGTAGCAGCTGATTAGGGGGCTCTGGCTCACTCAGCCCGGGTGGAAGGAGGGGTACGGAATGCAGGGCGAACCTGTGGCGACAGAGGTTGGCATGACGTTGCACCAGCCTGAGGCACACCATATCTTATCCCAGGGAAGGTGTCTCTGGATCTCGGGACCCTGGCAGTGGTGGGCTGCACAGGCTCCCGGAAAGGACAGTGTGGATAGTGACCTGTGCCTGCATACAGGCTTCTTGGTGGCTGCAGCAGCAGCCTTAGCATTTCATGCCCGTCTCTGGGGTCCGTGCTGATAGCCGCAGCTCGCGTCAGTCTCTGGAGCTCGTTTAGGCGGTGCTCTTAATTCTCTCTCCTTGCGCACCTTGAAACAAAGAGGCAAGAAAAAGTGTCTTGCCTCTTTGGCAGCTTGAGACTTGTTACTGGACTCCCTCCCGGCTAGTTGTGGAGCACTAGCCCCCTTAAGGCTGTGTTCACACAGTCAACCCCAGTCCTCTCCCTGGGATCTGAACTCTGAAGCTGGAGCCTCAGCTTCCAGCCCCTGCCAGCCCCTGCCAGCCCCGGGGGGGGGGGGGGGGGAAGCAGACAAGCCTCTCAGACTGGTGAGTGCTGGTCAACTCTGATCCTTTGTGCGGGAATCTCTCCGCTTTGCCCTCTGACCCCCTCTTGCTACGCTCTCCTCTGTGGCTCTGAATCTTCCCCCCCACCACCCCCTTCCTCCACCAGTGAAGGGGCTTCCTAGTGTGTGGAAACCTTTCCTCCTTCACAGCTCCCTCCCACTGGTGCAGGTCCCATCCCTATTCTTTTGTCTCTGCTTTTTCTTTTTTCTTTTGCCCTACCCAGGCTCGTGCGGAGTTTCTTGCCTTTTGGGAGGTCTGAGGTCTTCTGCCAGCATTCAGTAGGTGTTCTATAGGAGTTGTTCCACGTGTAGATGTATATCTGATGTATTTGTGGGGAGGAAGGTGATCTCCATGTCTTGCTCTTCTGCCATCTTGAAGGTGTCTCTATGTGTTTTATTGATAAACAACATTTCTGAATTTGGAACATCCTTCTCACCTAATCAGTTTTTTTTTAACATCTTTATTGGAGTATAATCGCTTTACAATGATGTGTTAGTTTCTGCTTTATAACAAAGTGAACCAGCTATACATATTTGATCAAGCGTCAATTTTATTTACACACATTACAGGTATACTTCAAAAGCTGTCATGGAATCTTGCAACTGCCAAGCATAAAGTTCTATTCTAAACCAAATACCTATAAATGAGAAAAAAACTGTGTTCTGTCACACTTAGACATAAAATAATTTATCATTGTACTGTTCAATAGTGGTAGTCATTGACAGAACCAGAGATAACCACTGGAGGAACTGTGAATGGGGTTGTATCTTGGAAAAAAGTGAGAAAGGAATAATGTATCCATGTGGCTCCCCTGGTTATCATAACACATGGCCAATAAATAAATTCTGAGGTTGATAATAAAGAAACTGTAGCTGGAATTCATCATTTAAAGGGATTGGCAGAAACATCGATGGAACTAAAACCAAAAAAAATTGTAAGTGATTGCCTCTGGGGAGATAGACGAGGGAATGGGTCTAGATGTGGGGGTGGTGGTAACAGAGCAACTCTTGCTTTTTATCCTGAGTTCTTCTGCCATGTTTCATTATGTGCCTATATTACTTAAATAAATAAAATAGAATAAACAATAATAAAATAATTTATAACGTTAAACTACTTGATGTCCACTTACTTATAGAATCATTTTAACTCTTTTATTTTAGTGAGCAGATCATGAATTTGAATTTTCATTGTCATTATTATCATCTATGGTCTATGCTACCTGGATACAGCCCATATAAATTTATTGTGTTCTTAAAAAAAGCCCTTGGAACCTCTTTTAGCACCCAAGTGAACCTATTCAAGCAAGGATGAATCTGATTTTACCAGAAGGGATTTTTCTGAGACAAACTTAGGTAACCAAGATAAAACTGACCTCTGTTATGAGAACTCAGAACCTCTCAATTTATCGCCTTTGGGCTACAATGGCCAGAGGGCACTCCCTTCCTTTTCTCATTCCTTTTATAAATATTCCCTTCCACTAACATTGACTCTTGTCTCTTACTTTGCTCTTGAGAACACAACTATTCAGGGCACCATATTCAGTAGCTTAGAGGAGAGGAAACACGCTGCATCTTTTCCCTGAATAAAGTTTACAATCCATGCTTTAAGCCTTAAATTTAATTTTGCCTTCTAAGATTAAGGGATTCCTTAAAACTTAAAGGATACGATTTATATTTAAGTCCTTAGAAGATAAAATAATACTGAAAGCAAAGGCAGGGTTGGATCCTGTGGCTGGTCAAGACAAGGCAAGTTCAGTGTAATTTGGAATCTAGGTGTGTGTGTGAATTGGGGTGGGCATGGTGGTTCTTTGGGAGAAGAATTGGAATTTCAACAGGATCATAAAGGATAAGCAGAATTTAGATGGATTCAAAGCAAAAAAAAAATGGAGCTGGAAAGAAGCAACAAATGTTCTCAAATTAGTAAAGTACCTAGATATAAGGAAGTTTTAAGTTACTTATTAAGTCGTTCATTCATTCACTCAAACAAAATTCAGAGCACTAGTAGCAACTAGGCATTGGGGTAAGCGCTGGAGAGTAGAACTACGTAAGAGCCTTTTCATGAACTTGGGGATATTACAGGCTATAGGGATAGATAAGTGTGGATATAAATAACTGCAATACAGTGGGATGCATTCTGCAGTGCAATGTAAATGGAACAAAGGATGGCAGGCACTGGAGAGAATAAGGTGGGTGAAGAAGGTTGGGTCAAACCCCACAGAAGAGGTGCATTAGATAAGGATTTCTGAAGGCTGAGTGGGATATCTCAAGTGGAGAAAGAAAAGATGGCATCCCAGGCAACAGGAAAGCAGCAGGTGCAGGTGTGTGGAGACCTGGAAGGCCCAGACCACGTAATGGTGAGTGGTTCTATGAAGCTAGAGTATAGGGCAGGTGCTTGAATAGCATGAGAACAGAAGGGGTAACATGGGTTAAGTTGTAAAGGGCATGTGTGACATGATAACTAACTTGGACCTTATTTTCTACTTGTTAGAAACCATTGAAAGTATTAAAGCAGGAAAATAATGTCATCAGACTTATGTTTCAGAAAGATCTAAATTAATTTTCAATCTTCTCTTGTATTCCCTTTATTGCCAACTAATACATTTCTTCCATCTTAAAAAATGAAAATATACCCAAGAAAACAAAAGCCCCACCCTTCCTAACCTTAGTTAACTGTCTCTCTCCTTCCCTTTAGAGTCATAGTCTCCAGTCACACAAGTGTCACTGCCTCATTTCCCAATCTTCAACTCAGTGCAATCCAGCTAATAAGCCCTTTTAGCCCCTTAACATGCTTGACAACCAGTGACCTCCTGACTAACAACTATAGTCTCACTTTATGTGGCTCTCAGAGGCATTTGATTCTGAGATCACTCTCTTTTTGAAACTTTTCCAGTACCTAAAAAATCTCACCCAATTGGTTCTACTCGAAACCTCCAAATAGGTCTCCCAAGGCTGCTGTGCTGCGAGGCCTTTCCCTCTCTACCCAAATCCTAATGTTTCCCTGGGTTCTGTTATCTCTTCTGTTTCCTCACACCTACTTGAGGGATCACTTCTACACTTGTGGCTTTGCTCACTCTTTATGGGCTGAATTGCATCCCCTGCAAAAATTTATAAGTTGAAGTCCCAACTCCCATCATCTCAGAATTTGATCGTATTTGGAGATACAGTCTTTACAGAGGTAATTAAGTTAAAATGAGGTCATCAGTGTGGGCCCTAGTCCTATATGACTGATGTCCTTATAAGAAGAGGACATTTACACACACACACACACACACACACACACACACACACACACGGGGGCAGATGGTGCGGGTAGCCAATGTGAATCACAGAGAGAAGATGGCCATCTACAAGCCAAGGGGAGAGGCCTGGAACAGATCATTCTCTCATAGCCTTCAGAAGGTAGCAACCCTGCTTGATCTCAGACTTCTAGCCTCCAGACTGTGAGAAAATAAATTTTTGTTGTTGAAGCCACCCAGTCGGTGATATCTTGTTACCACAGCCCTAACAAACTATTATATCCACAATATGTCGGCTAATGACTGCCCAATCTATAGCTCTCTCTTGAGACACAGATGCACAAGGCCAACTGCTGACCACACATCTCCACCTGCTTGCAGACACACCCTTATTTTATTATACTTTCCCCCAAGTGTACTCCTCTTCAAGTTTTCCTTAACCATTATCTAACTAATTATGCCAGGTCAGAAATCTTACAGTCAGTGCAAACTTCTCCTCTTTTCTTTATTCACATTCCTCCAATCCGATTAGTCCCATCATTTTTTTCCTCTTATATATTCCCCAGTTCCATTTTCTCCACCACCTCTGTTTTAGCCCAGATCATATCTCTTGACTGCTATTGTAATAGATTTCTAATGGGTCTCCCCATTGTCGTCTTGGCCTCTCAAGTCCAGACAGAGTAATCCCTACAAAACGAAAATATAATCCTATTATTCTATTGCTTAAAAAATATCAACAGTTCCCCTTTGCCTGTGGGCTAAAGTTCATATCTGTCCATAGGGCATATAAGACCCTTCATGATTTTATTTTTCTTATGTCCAATTACATCTCTGGCCACTCCTCCCTTTATACTCTGTCATTCAGAACTGCTGGCAGTTCACAGCTGACATCATAGAGCTTAATGGACACAAAAAGAGATGAATTTGATGTGAGGATGGTATTGCTAAGGTCAAGTCAGGAGGAAGAAACAGTGGAACAAGGACAAGTGTCATAATCATTGTTTGATATGAGATGTAGCCCTATAGACATTTTAGACATCTATGCATTTGTTCTGCTGGCTCTTAGATTGGAAATTGTATGTAGGCAGAGGTCATGAGTATTTTGATTTCTAGTCAAAGAGAAAGTCCTTCAGAAAAAGGGTCTGTGGTCCAAAAGTATCTGGCTTGGTGGATTCCAACATATCTGAAAATTTCATTAAAATGTTTTGGGTTGTGTTGGGTTTTGTGAGAAGGCCCAGGAGCCAAGATGACCATGGCCCTGAGATAGTGGCAAACTGTGGTTAAATTAATTCACACTTTCTTCTAGGACCAGCTGTGGGGTTAAGTAAAAGAGTAAGTAGATTTGAGATTTTTATAGGGATTCTTATTTCTCACAAAGGCATTGCAAATAATTTATCCTGTTATCTTGGGGGAGGATTTAGGCCTTTCCCAATCTTGGTGAGCCTGATTGGTGTTTGAATGCCTTCATTGCCCTCTCTGATAATAGAAGTATTTGTGCACCGAGAACATACAAATAGAAAAATATAGACAGAAGTACCTTTCCAGCCAGATGTTACTATTAAGGGCCTCTCCTATACCCATAGCTCTACTTTGGTAGGATGATCAGTGGAGAAGTAATTGATAACTTATTGGTTTCATGTGGGTGGCAGATACTCCTACAGGACCAGACCTTACTTCATGAACTTCTTTGAAAACACCAGAGCATGAATATCCATTCACAGGAGCTGCCATCTCCATCCCCGATTTTGAGAACCAATTGCATGACGTGACCAAAAACAGACTAGGTGAGAAGGCCAATGACTTCTTATTTTGAATTAACAAATGTCTACTGGAATGCCCCCCCACCCCAACACCAAATTCAAATTCCAAAAGTAGACCCTACCTACAAGGATCACCCAACCCTTCACTAGTCTTATCATGTGGTTGGCTGTGAGTAGAACTGCCATATATGATAGTCCTAATTATAAACTACATGACTGCAATGGACACCAGTCATACTGCAGCACATGTGCATGGTGCCCCTGGGAGGTGAATTTTAAACAGCCGGCAAGGCTACAGACAGGACCCTTATAGAAGCCTTCTAAACTTTCTTTGGTTCTTGTCTGAGGACTTTGGAGCTCTTTGGGCCTTTGTGAAGGTCACCAGCAGAAAATGGAAATCAAGGGATTTTCATCAAACTGTTTTAGGTACTCATATGTATCACAATTACATTCTTCCTAATGTAACAGAGACACTGTCCCTCTCTCTAGAAGCAGAAGCTTTGTTTATTATAAGGAGATAAATAAGAGATATAAATGGTTTATATGGTGATAGAAATGCCAAGTCAGCTTAAAGGGTTCTGGGGGAAGAAAACTGAAATTAGAGACATGCTAAATTAGAAATGAGAATAAAAAATTGCTTGAGGTGATTAGCTCAATCATGCAGCACATCAGGGAACCCTGAGTGAGGATCATTTCCAAGGGATATTAAGCAAATAGTGAGGATTTAACTAGGAAGCAGCAGAAGCTATTATCCTAGAAGGCTGAGGTCAGGAAGCAAGTATTAGGTGAAGTTTCAGGAGAAAGGCACCTTTGATGGGTCAAGGAGTCACTCAGGTAAATCATTTCTTTCCTTAGGGATTTTTTTTTAGTGTGTTATATTTCAAAAACGTTTTCAGATACCTGACATTCCTGTCTTCTGCCTTTTCTTACTCACTTTGGTTATGCCTCCTGATTCACTGTCCCCATGACTGTCCACTCTGCTTTGTGTGTGAGGACGTGACAGGAGGGCATCTGTGCATTGCTGTCCCCAGGCGTTTTCATTTTCATACCTTTATTTGCAAAAGGAGCCATTGTTCACATGGGACAGAAGAGAATGGCAATCTTGGGATGTTCAAAGGTCTCAGTGGCTCCTGATCCAGTTCTAATGCTTGGTGTTTGATGCAGTTTCCAAGGAGAGCTGTGACACAAGGGCATTAATCTACCTTGTGACAGCATGGGGTTTTAATGCATTTTCTGTATCTGAAGAAAAAGCCTCCTATGGAGATGGTGAAAGGAGTTATGGTGAAATCAATATCTTCATTTCACCGGGGCACTGACAATTTGTAGCAATGATACAAGGGATCACTGCACAGGGAGAGCTTGTTGGACAGAATCTAATACACAGTACATATACTTTTGAAAATGGACACAAAGATTTGCTTTATGAGTTAAAAAAATAAAAGGTGAATGTGCTACATGGAAATAGTTTCTTTCTAGAAATATGTAGATAACCTGTTATAACATCAAAGACATGATTCTGGAGCAATAAGGGTTTCCTTACATCTCTCTTTTGCAGAAGTCATGTTGTCTACAAAAAGAGATAAATTCCATAAAGCACATTCAGGAATCAGCAGAAAACATCCTGGATATACACTGAGATATCCAAATCAAAATTATGATGTCTGATATTCTACTAATGGTACAGACCAACCAAGAAAATGGTACAATAAAATGTCAAGGATAAGGCCATTCAGCCTTGTCAGTGAGGCTGACCAAGGAGGAAAGTGAGGACCACCTTTGAAGGTATTATGGGATGGGAGATGAGTCAGAGTACTAACTGGACCAGACTCTTCAGTCCTTTCTCAACGACAGATGTTAGATTTGATATTAATATCAGTGCCACTTGAAAATAAAATTTAATAGTCAACCACTGATTTATTTTGGTTTCTTTTTTCCCTGGGTAATATTGTTCAGCTTAACCTGATTTCTGTGATATTTCAATATTATATGTATGCTGTTGCAATTAGCAGTGTGACTTAAGTATATATCCCTATATATCTATCTGATCTCTTTCAAATACATAAATGAGGATGGATGCATATTTTTTAAGGTTATTATTCATTACTTTGGTATCTTCGTAGTTTACACAAGGTTTAAATATATACATGGAAAAGCTTCTTTATACCTTACATGAGTAACACCTTGCTGCGGTAGGAATCATTTCACTTATTCTATATGCATGTAAAGATAATATGGAAATGGTTAATTTTTCTCTACTTTCCATGAATTTTATTTTTCTTCTTTTTTATTTTTTCTGACAATCAATGTCAAGGAATATAAAGTTTCTTTTATTTGGATGGTTTTAATATTTTCTTTTCCTAAGTCATGAAAATTATTTTTTACTATGTCTCTCAGATATGGTGGATATTTCTAAAGTGGGGTAAAGACAGCATACATACGAGATGCAGATATTCAAGAAAATACAGTCCGCTGCAAAATTTCCCAAACATGTGTTCTGTGAAAAACTAGTCTCAAAAGAGTTCCATCATCAAATAAGTTTGGAAGATGCTGCATCTTATCTCCCTTCTTGGAGATTTACAGCACACTTGGGAATATTTAAAATGTTGGTAAATTCTGCAGAAAAGAAACTGGCTTAACAAAGCCCAGCATTCTTAAATTTACTTGACAATGAAACTTGGCTTTAAAATTCATGAAATACCCATTAACAACCTGCTTAATTATCCCTTACCCATGGGCAGGATATTCTGCACATAAACTCTTGAACTTTAAAGTACATGGTCAATACTGTCTAATGTCCTTGGCAGATTAGGGTAGAAGCAAAAATATTAATCCCTCTATCCCCCACCTTAATGATTTCATCTCTTTTCATTACTTTCTCTATTATTTCATAAAACTGCCCAGCTAAATGGTCATTTGGCTTGTCAAATTAAGTGCTATGTGAATGTTATAATAATAGTGACTATTAATTGAGCACCCACTGCATGTCAGACAATGAAGCACTAAGTCAGACACTTAATGCAAACTTTCCTTGTTCTACACAACAACTAGCAGGGACGCATTGCATCTTCACATGAAACATAAGGAAACTGTCTGGGAGAGGTCATATATCTTGCCCAATTCACTTGCTACTATAGGATACAGCCAGAATTGCATAACCATCTCTCTTGTCTCCCAAGTCCCTGCAGTTTTCACTATATCATACTGTCTCTCTAAATAACATGAACTCAGCCAGTCCCAATGATATAATAAAATATGAAATGATAAGAATAATGATGCCAATAATGGTAATTAATAATAACCAGAAAGGTATTAAAATGCTACATATTGTCATTTTACAAAAGTTATGGTGGTGCAGTGTTTTAACAGTAAAGAGCCCACTCTCCTTTTTCCTACCCCCACATCCAATTAATCATTAACTCTGGTTAATGCTTTCTTGAATATCTCTACTGCCACTAACTGTTGTGCAAGTCACCATCTTATCTGCTCTGGATTTTTACTGCAGACAACACCTGACCTAACCTGTATCCTTGCCTTCCTCCAATTCGTTTTGTGCACTGCAATCACAATGGTCTTTTTAAAGTACAGATCTGATTACCTGATTACTCACTCTTCAATTAAAAACCTCTAAGACTTCCCACTGACAATAGGTTAAAGGCTGAACTTGTAGGTTTCTATGATCCTTCATCTTCTGGCCCCTGTCACCTTTCCAACTTCAAACTCCACACTCTCCGACCTCATCGGATTGATTTGTTCATTTGTTTGTTTGTTTTCTTTCCCCCTCCTTCAACCAGAAGTGAGCTCAAAGAGAGGAGAGACCTAGACTCCCCTGTTGACCACCGTGTCTCCCAACACCCAGCACTCCCTCTTACACATAGTAAGATCTAAATAAATATCCATTGAATGAAAGGATAGATGAAAGGGTGAAAAGGGTGAATGAATGAATGAAAGAGAAGTAGTGAATGGGAGAGAAAGAGAGTTGCAAGGGATGTCCAGAACATGTCCCCTGCCTGTGTGTCCCCTTTGACTTTATAGGGACTGCTAAGAGAAGATAGGGTTAGAAGAGGAAATTTGTTTTCAACAAATTTGTGGGATGTGGCTCCAGCAGACCTGCTTCGTGGTCTGGGTGAAGCAGTGTGATGAGACAGGAGGGCCGTTATTTCATCCACAGGGATCTCATCACTGCTCTACAACCTCAAGGAGGGGAAGCTTTGGAAACATCAGAGAGAATGCCTTTGGAAAAACCATCAGCCTCCCCAGGAAGTGCCCTACCAATAGAGGCAACAGCAAGAGTCTTCAGGCCCTTCAAGGACAGTGGAAATTGATGTGGGAGAAACAGCAGGAAAAGTTGAATACAGCAGACACTTCATGATGAGTTTGTTTGGTAAACTGCTTTGTGAACACATGCGGGACAATCATTCGAGGATGCCAAGGTATATTCATTAGGGGGTGGGTAGGGGAACCTGCTCAGGGGAGAGACTAGAAGTCCTCTTCTTTTAAGAAAAAGATAAACGGAAACATGTTTCTTCGAGTTTATCCTCAGGCTTGCAAATTCAGAAACTACTATTCTAGAGCACTGAATTTGGAGCCAGAAAATCTTATTTCTGGCTCTTCCACATTCTAGCTCTGTGGCTTGGGGCAAGCTTCAGAGTCTTCCCAACTCCAATTTCTTCATCCAAAATACAGGAATAATGAAACCTACTGAAGGCATTGTGAAGAGCGAATGAGGTAAAGTTTGAAAATATATATGAAAACATTTTTGTAAAATATAAAGTGCTATAAATTATTATTTATTTGTCATAGTCACATGTAGGATGGTCTGTCTATCTTATATTTAAGCTCTTCAACCCTTAAATGATTCTTTCATTTACATAACTGGCTGCCCCAGGAATCATATTTGTTCTCCTGGATCTCACTCCCTTGGCCAGAGTTTGTTGGACTAGCAGTGGACATCTGACCTAAGCTCACCCAGTTAGATTTTCCTACCAGAGATTTTAGAATTGGAACCCAAAACTCTATTTCAACCTAAGTTGGTCTTTTGACTGGCAAAGTCCTAAACTCAGGAGTTATGGGTTGTCATCATATATCTACGTGTTACTGCAGAGCAAAGAAGGACAATCAGAGAGAACTGAGGCAAATTTGTGGAGAAGCTGCCTGGATTCAGGGTGGATTTTCAGTCTCTGGGTCTAGTTTCCTTGAATATTACTATGTTTTAATTATCAATTCTGAGTCTTAATTATAAATGTCCCTTTCTGTCTTTAGTTAAATAAAGTTGGCTCTTGTTCTGTTACAGTGAAAGAATCCTAATACCAGATAGATAGATAGATGGATAGATAGATAGATAGATAGATAGATAGATAGATAGATAGATAGAGATGGGTAGATAGATAGATAGATAGATAAATGGAGATGGCTAGCTCTATTACTGAATAATATATCTGGTTAAAGAAAAAGGCTGTGCTGCAACCTTGACCACATGGAGCTCATCTCATAAGCATGTGGTGTGTCTGCTTTGTAGAGGTGTTATGGAGACTAACATCTGTGTGGCGATTTAGTTTGCCAAAAGAAGCACTATATGAAATAAGGTGATAACTACAATAATAGAAATAACAGTACTTAATAAAAATCAGAAAGGTTTAAAAACTCTACATTGGCCAGTGTGAAATCTTCAGCAATGGGTTGTTATAATATCGGCCATCACAGCAGACTTGCTTGGCTCTTGGTCATGATCCCGTACCTTCATGTGGTCATACCAGGCACCATTGCTCCTCTGCACGTTTCTGACCTTTCTTATTTAAATGAATTCCATCTGTTTGGAAACACTTTTCCTTTCAGAAGCTTGCAGTATCCACTTACTAACCATACAAAAGAAATCTTCTAGTAAAAGAAAATAATAATATTTACTCCTATTATTTCATCCAGTCATCTTCTGGAATGTTTGCAAATGTTCATACTGAACTTTGACTACTATAAACCCTGTTTTAATATTTCAAATATAAATGTGTTAATGAATCTCTAGGAACACATGTTACCAATGTTATATATAATTTCCATCTTGCCCCACATAGTCCTATTGCACAATTCATGCCTGTACAACTAAAATTTTCTTTCTTGGTATGCCTATTGTTTTAGTAACAATAATTGGAAACCAATAATATTTTGTAAAACAAAGTCAGGTATACATACGCAGCTCCAATTATGGTCACGTTGGCTGGCTCAGAATCTGACAGTGGGAAAGAATACATAGAATGAAGGATCTGAGTGCTATGGTGACATAGCACATAAAAAAATTGAGTTTTATCATTTGTAGGATCAGAGTGAATACACATATATATTATACATATGTGTTTATGAATACAGATTAACCTTTTGTAAGAGCCATACAAAATTTATAATTCAGTTGTTCCCAGTTATTTCACAGTGATACAATTACTTTCAAAAGCCTATTTTTAAGAGCTCCTTTGATCAGAAATGTTTGCACACCTGAGTAGGCTGAGCCTAGCTCACTGATGTCTGAATTAAGAAATCAAGTATGTATTACAGCTTCACTAATTTGTAGGGAGATGTATTTGAATTAATGAAAGAGTATGAGTTATTTTATGTAATAAATTACAGTACTTTATTAAATTAGTATTCTTCTTACGTTTGCTTCAATGAATTATAAATTTAACTGCTAATAAGCCACATCCATTGCCAACATGAATATGCTAAGGTACTTTAAAATACTTTCTCTATGAAGTAGATGTTTTACAGAAATTGTTATATTTATTTTGAAAATGATACCCTTGGTTATAGGGTGCAAAGGCAAGTAGCTCAGTCTCCCCCCCACCCCCCAAAAATCACAGAAAATCTCTATTCTTGTGTTTCCCATAATAGCCTGCGTCTATCTCCATCATTTTATGTAACATACCGATATTTTATTTATCAGCTTGTGAGTCTTTTTCTCCCTAGTCGACATCAGTCTTCATGAGGTTAGAGATGGGTCTTGTTCTTGTAGTCACCAGCTCATCACACAGTGCCTTGCATGTAATGTCTGCAACAATAATCATTTGTTGTACGAATCAGTGTGTTGACTTTCACCAGCAATTTTCATGGATTTTCTCAGTGCGGTAAAGAATTATTACCACACACTACAGGGATCAGAAGGTTAAGATTCTGCTGGATAATGAAGCCAGATAATGGATCATCTGAAACAATTTCAACACAGATTCTTTAAAATGTGTCCTCAAAGAACTGGTGCCCTATCAGTTCATATTTATTGGTTTAGAAAACAGAAAGGTTAGAGAGTCCCATGAAGAAAGCTAGAGAAACTTCCTCAAGTCACGAGCACAAACAAATTGTGGAAGTTGGAGCAAGACAGCAGAATTCTGTGATCTCAGAATTTCCACTCCCAAGAGCCCTTCCAGATTTCTTGAGTTTTCTGGCTGGGTTTTAACAACAGTAATGTTTTGTTGGACAAGGCATTGCAAAGAATCACTCTTTAGTGAGCCTACCCAAGAAGCCCCATGTGGCCCATCTTTGTTCTTCAAGGGGCTGGGGGCACACAATGGGACTTTGAAAACTGTTTTCAGCTGTTGTCAGTTCTGTAAGAATGGGCTCATTTTCCCTCTGAGAACCCCTACCTGCATTAATATCTTTAAGGGCAACCATTAGTGGTTTCCTACAGAGACTTCACACAACCACATTTTCCAAGCTTGTGTTGGTGCTCTGAGTATCTGGAATTAGAAAAGATTGGTTCAATGTGAAGAAACAACAAATCTGCAGCCTTTGTTTCATTCCCACACACCTGTATCCATCCCAAGTTGTGTCTATACAATGCTAACTTCCCATCAGATTTGGTGACATTGTGTCTCCCTCAGTACAGCGAGATCAGTTGGAGCAAATGCCTGACTCTGGGGTGGCCCTGTCTATGTGCTGTCTGTCCCCTGCAGCTCTCCCTTTCAGCATGAAGCAACTGTTTGCTCATAGGCCTGATAACATCCTAAATGATTCCATTGCTGTCAATCTCTGTTTCTTTAAGGAAGAGATAGAAAGCTCCAGAGCTTTGCCCTGAGACTCCAGGTTTTTATTTGGCATTTGGAAAAAGTGACCTGTGTGTTCAGGGTCAAGTTTGATTCTCCAGATCACTTTATGTGTTTGCAAAAAGAGTTCCTGAGTTTCAGCTTGAGTCTCTCCGCAAGATGACCCAAGTTTCTTTACTGTAGGTTCCTTGGGGCTTTTGCCCTTGTAGCTCTTTGAGAGCACTTATCTGCTGGCAGTGAATGAGATAGCAGATCTCCTCAATTCCTCTCTGCTCTTCCCAGGCAGCTAATGAGATCAGAGCTGTACTGCGTTTTTATCTACATGAGATAGGATATCAGGGTTTCTCCCAAAGCAAACCAAAAGGCGACACAAAGAAGCGCTGAAGGATGAGAAGACAACTTGGGACAGGATAACTTGTGCCTATAGCCTACCTGTTAATTAACCAGAGCCAGGATCCAATCATATGTTATGAATAAGAGCAGGAAGCAGATAAATTGTGGTCACTTCAGATTAGCTCACTCAAACAAGGTCAGGAGCAAGTTAATTCTTAAGCGTTTAATTCAGTCGATTGGCACTCAAACGAGGAGAGGCAGAAACAAATGGTGTAGTCTTTGTAAGGTTGTTAATGTGACCCAAGCTTATAAGAGTAAATTAATATTTTCAGCCTTTCCCCAATTTTTCACTGTTGTATAGATACACATTTTCAAATGTAAGTTTAGTGTCCTCTTCTCTGGGTTAATCTCAGGTCCACCACCACTGATGTGATTTAACTATTAAACTTTATGTGCCATAGTTGTCTTATCCATAAAATGGGGATAACATTAGTAGCAATATTTATAAGAATTAAGAGAAATAATGCATTTAGAGCATTTGTTAAGTACTCAATTGATATTAGCTATCATTATTATTTCTGTATGTTCACATTTGAGACACTGAAAGATAGAAATTATTAATTCATTCTTATTAATTATTCTTATTCATTCTTATTAACTATTAATTAATTAATAATTAGGAAGATAGGAATTATTAATTCATTCTTTTCAGAACCTGTCTTCAAGCAGGGATGGGTATTCTCCTAACCATGCTTAGCACAGAGCAATAACTATTCATGGGTAACCATCAGCCTCTAACCCTATGGCATTTATTTTCTCTGTTACATTAAAATTAGATGTTTGCTTGTTATTATTTCACAATTTCTTTTCTAGTATATAATTAATACTGGTATTTTACCCTTTTGGTAAGGAAAAAAATGTTAATCCTCGTATTTCTGCATTTTGGTAATTTCTCAGAGAGCCGTGGTCCTGAGTCCCCTTCTGCGAAGTGCAGGGGATCTTTCCTTGCCTCCTTCTATGATTCACTGTGACTCCTGATTACTGCAACCGGATGGCATTTTTCTCTTCTCTCTTTCCTAATAAGGAACAGAATCAACACGACCGGGATCACTTTGAACAATGGCATTTCTTCTGAATACACTTCTAACTAGATTTGTATTTTTATGCTGTGAGTGGAAATACCAGATAAGAAGAGATAGATGAAGGCAGATGCAAGGATGAGATGGAATATGGTGGTCTGTTATTTGGATTTCCTTAGGTGGGACATTTGCTGCATAAATGGCAACCAGCTCTTTAAAAAAAAAAAAAAAACACACATTGGCGTTCAGTACCATTAACAATAGATAAAGAAAGAAGGCAAAGAGCTCAGCGGCGTTAATCTCACCCCTCACAAATAATGGCACCAGTGACATTTGACCATGTGACAGATGAGTGAGTGGAGAGCCCTGGGACTGTGATAGTGACAGTTTTCTTTTTCTACCCTTGTAAATTATTCAGCATTGGCACAGCACTGGGAAAACACAAACCTGCAAAAGGGTAAGAGAGAAAAGGAATTCTATTGCAAATGAGAATGGCTGCTGACAAGTCCATTAAAAAACAACAACCCAACATTCAAGCTGCGTCTGCTGCCTTCCAAATGTCCTTCAAAAGTTTGGTTCACTAACCTCTTTTAGACATGTGAGAAGGTGGAAGAGAAGAGAGGAGAGTCCCTGTTAAAAGCATCCTAGACTGGTTTCTTTCTGAACGTGACTGTGTCATCATCAAAGATAGGATGCTAGGGCTCCTAAGATCACATGGGTTGTTAAAGCCCAACATCCTAGTCACACATTTCCAACCCAGTAATTACATCCTGCTGACTGCAATGCTCCCCTTTGTTTTTGGTTAGACGTGATTGCCTTCCATCCCTTTCTTTGTACTGTGTTAAAGCTGCCACCCCAGTAGAGGCTGTTTTCCTGAATGTGGTTATAAAAATGCCATGGGGGGAAAATACCATGACACATTAAAAAGAAGTGGGAGTATATTATTGTTTATCAATGAGCTTAATTATTTCTCTTCTTTTTGCTTGGAGGAAGACAAGGCCGTCTTCCCACCTAAGTATCCACAGCAGAAATGGGGACTCAGTTAGAGCTCTAGAAATAAGGCTGTGAATGAGAATTCTAACACTGAACCAGACCAGTTGCTCTGCTCCAACCTTCTCTCCCACTAACATCTGCTGTGCAGCTGGAAGGTGAAGGAACTGGTGTTTTTCCATTGCTTGTCCAGCAAGGGGGGCTAGAAACTACAGTTCCATTCCTGTTGGAGACTATTCCCCTCTAGTATATACTGCCAGCGAAAAATCTCTAATAACATCTTGTGTTTCTATAATAGATTTTATGTGACATTTTCAAAATATTTTACATTAGTGTATGAAGCTTCCCCTGGTAAGGTATAATGAGTGTCTCCATTTTCCGGAAGGGTGAAACAATACAACAGCAGGCTTGGTGAGGAATAAATATGCCATGGTGTCAGGTATGGCCCCCAGGTGTTCTTTCCTCTGCCTCTCCATTCACAGCTCTAACATTTACTGTCCACAGTTTTCTTGCTACAATAAAGGTATGACTTTCAAAGCTTGCCCTTTATCAGTCCCCTTTCAGGCCAGGAAATATCACTAGAGGGTGGTAGGAGCATCACAGAAGGTCACAGGGTTTTGTTTATGCCGTTGTGGTGATTCCCTGGGAGTCTTTCCACCCTTCCTGAGTGGCCCACACATCACTAATCTGGTACAGCATGCATCTGAGATGGACATCTCCTGAGGTTTCTGTCCTTTAAGGTTCATTTTGCACTACCACCTGCCTCTCATTCCCTCCCTGCTCACCCACACACATCCACCCTCTTCAACTTTGCCTAAGTTACACCTAAATCAAAACTTTATGACTGTAATTTCTTTAATGCTGGAACAGCTTAAGCAGGCAGATGTAAAATCCTTTATCTGAGAAGCTAGGTCTATCCAAAAGCAGGCTATTGGACAAATGATCCGAAAATAGAGGCAATGCAAGCTAGAATCTTAATCTATGTGTCTGTGACAACAGTTTGAGGCCGTTAAGTGAAGCATTTTCTCCAGGTTTGTATGGGAAAATGTTTCTGCCCCAGGTTATGTCCAGTGAGAATGATGCTATGATTTCTCTCCTCTTACTCTATAGGTTTCTATATAACTTTCATTTGCCGAGCTCATTCCTTAGTGAGCTTGGAAGTCAGATTACGGTTTCAGGAGAACTGTATCTGCTTTTTGTAACATGCCACGTAGGACTTAGGAACATCAGTAGCTGATATGCCTCTACTCATTGATTATTAGAATCAAAAGCTTTGCTCATTAAGGGTTTACGCCTCAGTAGAAAATTAAATGCTCAAAATGTTAACAAATGGTTAATTGCACTTTTTTTCTGGAATATTTAAGGCATAGCAGTCCTCATAGGGCAGGCTTTAAATTGGATGCATTTTCATAACAGACCTTTACTTTTTGGTGGGTTTTGACTTTTTGGTGGGTATAGATAAGAACATCAAAGGAAGATTGCTGAATGGAAGAAGCCATTATGGTATTTCATAGTCCCAAATGGTCCTCATCCCAGTCTTTGCTACCTGGGTAGGGCTGGAGGGCACTGGTTACTCTGGTGTTTCAGGGGAAGAGGCAGACACAGATCTACCTCGTTTTCTTATACAACAGAAAGTATCTTTGTCAAACCTCAACTGGTAAGGAGGAAGAAAGGTCCATTCTATCTTTTTGCTTTTGCAGCCCATGATTTCTAAGGCCACACCAGTCCGGGGTAAAATTAGAGCCACTGAACAGTAATAAATGCCTGCCATTATGGGACTTTCAGCTTCTGATTCTCCCCAAATGATTCCGAGTCTTCCTTTGCAAACAGCTTTCATCAAGCACCCTCTGGAGTGCCTCGCTGAGAAGAATATACTCTTAACAGTTCCTCCACAGCTCACTAGACATTGAGATTGCTGCTGATCAGTTCATCTATTCAACGGATATTTGCCAAATACCCACTCAGTATTAGAAATTGTGTTAACTTGAGGAACTCTCTCAGTGACTATGACATGGGCTTAATCTGGATCGCTTGTTACACTTTGGAAACCCATCTATTTACTTTGGAGGTGTCTACTGTTTAAGAAAATGGTGGATTTTATTTTAATGTGTTGGTCACAAGTACTAAAGTATGGTGGTGATTGAGGGTAGATAAGATAGGTATAATTAGGCCACAACGGCAAGTTATCTGTCCATTCTTACACTTGCGCATTCTATCCCACCAAACCATCGATGCTTTAATTTCACTGAGGGCAAAATAATCCTCTCACTTGTCAATCAAAAGTAAGAAAAAAAGAGATTTAGAGAATATCAATCTATAACTTCTTTATAAAGAAAAAAGAAGAAATATATGATCTCATTTAATAGATTACACAATTACTCTGGCACTTATCCTTTTAAATTAGTAAACCACATTTGAATTGTCATTACCTAGAAGTTGCTGAACAAATTAAAAAAAAAAAAACTTCTCCAACTCTGCCAACATAGTTGACAATTTCCCAAGCTGGATAACAAAGCCCTTAGTGGCTGTCAGTCCTGGCACTGCTGAGAGCCCTTATCTTTGTTCTTCATCCAGTGACTACATAAATCAGGAAGGTACTTGGTTGCTGGGGAGAGTTTCACAGGCAACTTACTACCAAAAATATTTCTCGAACTAACTTTAGGAAAGACTTATCCCTGAATTATAAATGAAAAAAAAAATAATTTTATAAGCATACAGATCCAAAATGCACTTTATTTTTCATTTTAGATTATATCTGTGGGGTGGGGGGTTGGGGGAAGAATTCTTCAAGGTAATTCACGGCATGGACCTTAAAGAGGAATCCAGACTAGTGGCCGAGTCAAAGCTTCAGAAAGTAACTGTAGGAAGAGCTCATTGGCTGATCTGCTCAAGCAGGTTCGAATTCGCTGCCAGCTTTATATTTTTATGAGGTTGGAGAATTGCGATGTTTCCTGGGTTGAATGGGTAGCAACTCACATCAGAGCTTTTGTCCAAGAGGTGACATCAAAATGGCAGTGGAAGCTGTGGTTCTGCTCCCTGATGTCGTGTAGGCTGTTTTGGTAGAAATGAGGAAATAATATTTGTGTGGGAGGGCAGGAGACTGAGAAAGAGAAAAAGAGAAAAATCCTGTGAAAATTATATTATCAGTAATTTTGTCATTAGTTTTTCTTTACTGAGGATATATTTTCCAAATGACTTTACAACACCATATAATACCCTAATTAACCTGAAGGTACTCTTTTATAATTTAGCTTAAAGGTATGCCTTGGATGGTATGGCATACCCAAGATTAGTGCAACATCTTGATTTGACTTGGGTCCCCGTGCTACATAGAATTGGGGGCTCCAGCTACGAGAACTCTGAGGGAAATGGACTCAGCCTTTCTCAGAGGTGGCTTAGAGCCTGAGAGGAGAATGGGCGGTTGAAGACTAGATGCTGTTCTGAGTTGAAGGAGATACGAAAGAGCCAGGGACAATTCAAAATCTGCTAACAGAAGAAAACCGTGGCTGCTGAAGATTCTGGGACAGATGGCTGCCTCCACTGCTGGTAGGACAATGTCTAAGAATTATTATCAGATCAAGTGCCAACTGCCCTCAAGAACAACGTTCCTGAGGCCACACAGGAAGTTTCTTCTTACTGAAGCTTATATAGTGTTTGCCTGAAACTAGCTCTCTGCACTTCTCTGACATACCTGATAGGTCATCCTTGATTTCAGATACAGATAATTGCTTCTAATTGTATTCTCACTGAGAAGAAAGAGTGATATTTTCCCACCAGAAAAATTTCATAGACTTGGACTTGTACTTATGAGTCGATGTCTCAACAATTGCAGAGACCCAAACATCTGATTCCCAGTTGGAACTATAAGGTTAAGAATATCTGAATTTAAAGTTATATAAGAAATATATGTTTTGAATTATATTTTTTCTTCCAGTAGATGTGCATCAAATAAGTCTGTGAAATGAAACTGTCAACTATAAGTCATTTGAGACCTTCTGATGTCTCCAGAACTGCCCTTGACCTTTTCATAGGGGAGTTCAGGAAGTCTAACTTCACCCTTTGATTCTCAGCCCCTCTTCACATTCTCGCTTATGTCGGTGTCAATGCAATGCTCTAATTTTGATATTTAGTCTGAGTCTAAGACCCAGCCTCACTGGCATTCCAGTTCTGTTTACTGTATCCATTCTTTGAGCCTGCCTTAGTGACCTGCCTTGGGTCTTCCTAGGACTGAGGGCTTCTGCTCTCAGTGTACATCTTCTCTTTTGTCCTTAGGTTTTGTGTTTCTAAAAGTCTATTATGAATTTTGGAAAATTAACTATTTCTAGTTTCTCTTTTGATGAGTTTGGTCCGTTTACACAAATATCCCATGTACTTTTCTGCTTTTTGGAAATAAAATAAGCACAGAAAACTCACTTTGACATATATCTAATCAAAATTCTTGGGGTTGACATTTGTAGGCTTGTTTGTTTTTGTTTTTGTCCACCCAGCAAATACTTCCTCTTCTTTCTTCTGAAAATGGTTCCCTCACTTTCCTCTGGGAGACCATCTCACTCTAGCTGCTCATTTTATGTGCCTTTGGATGGTGCCAAGACCAGCTCTGCCTCCATACTGGTCATGTGAGCCAGTATAATGAATATAGCCAATTTCCTGGCCAAAATGATTGGTTCAGGTTTGGGAACATGACCAAATTTAGGCCAATAAGAGTCAGAACTTTTGTTCAAAGCACTGCTGAGGGTGGGTGAGGGGGAGCTTTTTTACTGGACTTGGCACTGGAAGGGTGTAAGGTGGGAGCTGTTGGAAGCCATCTTACCTCAAGTGGTTAAGGGAACTTGCCCGAGAATGGAGCAAACATAAAGGACTACAGGACAAAGGGATATAGATATTCTGAGGCCTGCTGACATCATCTGAGTTCCTATATCCCAACCATGACTGGACCATACCACCTCAGTTCTTTTCAGCTCATTAACTATTTTTGTCCTTGTCAATTTGAGTCAAGTTTCCAGATACCTAAAGACCATTGACTATTTCAGGTCTATTTTCCTCATGCCTGATGATACAGCGATAGTCTCTTCTTCCAGTTGTTACACCATGCTTGGACTTCCTATTCAGTCTCATCAAAGCTAGAGATGTAGGGTGGAAATGCAAGTCACAGGCTGGCTGCTATCATTGTAAGATGAATTATCCCAGGGACGAATGCGGCAGACAGTCTGTCAGAGTAAAACTAAGCAGAGAATCTTTTTTTCCTTTGTGTGTTGAGAAACAAGAGCCACTTCTTATCCTACTTCCATTTCCCATAAATGGTATGTCTGGAACAATGGAAAGGGGATGGCAGAAAATATAAGACATGGGCCTGCTTTTCCCATTAGACCATGAAACCTCCTTCAGGAAAAGTGCTTCTACTAGTTTACTATTTTATTCCTAGAAAGTAGACTAGTACCTGGCACAGGGCAGGTATTCCATAAATGTTGGCTGACCTAAAAAGCAGAACGTGTCTAAAATAGTGCTGCTTGTAGACATCCGTGGCTCTATTGTTTTTTCCTCTGTCATCTTGCTACCAAACCAGCTGCCCCAGGACCTGTGTGGCATTTGTGTGATATGCTTATCAGTCGCACTCACAACTACAAGCAACTCCAGAAGAGCCAGGATAGCAAGATTCCAGCAAAGTCCAGAATACACAGAAGTGAACTTCCTAAGCCACCCCTGTTCATTGGATCCTGAGGTGCTATTGGTCTGAGAGGCCTTGGGTCTCCCTGTGTCAGCCACTCATGTAATGAACAAATCCCAGACTCATGGCCTGAAGCAAGATGATGTTTAACTCTCTGTTGTCTGTCTGGAAATGGG